>NC_073249.2:156907727-157210757 GCF_029289425.2 Pan paniscus
AAAACAAAAAACAAAAAAACCCCACAAAGATATAGAGCTCCTTTCAGCAGTTGTTTTATTGCTGGCTTGAGAGTGGCGAATTCTCTCAGCATTTGTTTGTCTGGAAAAGACTGTGTAGTTTTGCTGGGTACAAAACTCTTGGCTGATAATTGTGTTGTTTGAGGAGGCTGAAGATAGGACCCCAAACCCTTCTAGCTTGTAGGGTTTCTGCTGAGAAATCTGCAGTTAATCTGATGAGTTTTCCTTTATAGGTTACCTGGTGTTTTTGCCTCACAGCTCTTAAGATTCTTTCCTTTGTCTTAACTTTAGATAATCTGATGACAGTGTGCCTGGGTGATGATCTCTTTGTGATGAATTTCCTAGATGTTCTTTGAGCTTCTTGTATTCAGATGTCTAGTTCTTTAGCAAGGCTGGGGACGTTTTCCTCAATTATTCCTCAAAATATATTTTCCAAACTTAGATTTCTGTTCTTCCTCAGGAACACATTATTCTTAGGTTTGGTCGTTTAACATAATCCCAGACTTCTTGGAGTCTTTGTTCATATTTCCTTATTCTTTTTTCTTTGTCTTTGTTGGATTGTGTTTACTGGAAAACCTTGTCTTTGAGCTCTGAAGTTCTTTCTTCTGCTTGTTCAATTCTATTGCTGAGACTTTCCAGAGCATTTTGCATTTCTATAAGTGCATCCATTGTTTCTTAAAGTTTTGATTATTTTTTATTTATGCTATCTATTTCATTGAATATTTCTCCCCTCACTTCTTGTATCATTTTTTTTATTTCCTTACATTGGGCTTCACCTTTCTCTGGTGACTCCCTGATTAGCTTAATAACTAACCTTCTGAATTATTTTTCAGGTAAATCAGGGATTTCATCTTGGTTTGGATCCATTGCTGGTGAGCTATTGTGATTTTTTGGGGGTGTTAAAAAACCTTGTTTTGTCATATTACCAGAGTTGGTTTCCTGGTTCCTTTTCATTTGGGTAGGCTCTGTTGAAGGGAAAAGTCTAAGGCTCAAGGCTGTTCTTCAGTTCCTTTTGACCCATGGGTGTTTCCTTGATGTAGTACTCTCCTCCTTTCCCTAGGGATGTGGCTTCCTGAGAGCTGAGCTGTAGGATTGTTATCTCTCTTCTGGATCTAGCCACCCAGCAAGTCTACCAGGCGCTGGGCTGGGACTGGGGGTTGTCTGTACAGAGTCCTATAATGTGAACCATCTGAGTCTCTCAGCTGTGGATACTGGCACCTGCTCCGGTGGAGGTGGCAGGGGGCGTGAAATGGACTCTGTGAGGTTCCTTAGCTTTGGTGGTTGATTAATGCACTATTTTTGTGCTATCTGGCATCCTGCTGAGAGGTGGTGCTTTCAAGAAAGTATCAGCTGTGGCAGTATGGGGAGAAACAGGTGGTGGGTGGGGCCCTAGAACTCCCAAGAGTATACTGCCCTTTGTCTTCAGTTACCAGAGGGTGTAGGGGAGGAACATTAGGTGGGAGCAGGGCTAGGCATGTCTGACCTCAGACTTTACTTGGGCAGGTCTTGCTGTGGCTGCTGTGGGGGATGTGGGTGAGGGTCCCAGGTCCCATGGAGTTATGTTCCCAGGAGGATTATGGCTGTCTCTGCTGTGTCATGCTGGTTGTCAGGGAAGTAGGGAAAAGTGGCAGTCAGAGGTCTCACCCACCTCCCACGCAATTCAAAGGGCTGGTCTCACTCCCACTGTGCCCCTTCCAACAGCACAGAGTCTGTTTCCAGGCAGTGGGTGAGCAGGGCTGAGAACTTGCCCCAGGCTACCTGCCTCCCAGCTGCGAAAGTAGGGCTTTCTTTCTTCCCCAACTTGTGGAGTCTGCACACCAGATTCACACCCTCCCCTGAGTTCTGGCCAGGAGACTTCTTGATCAGTTCAAATTGTTACAAAGTTCAACTGGAGGTTTCCTTCTCCATGTGGACTTTGCCCAGTGCCTCTGGCAGCCCTGCTTAAGGACCCCTGTGAGACCAGGCAGAAATGGCTTAGGGATTTTCCCGCTGCTTCCTCTACCCCTGTATTTTGCTCGGCTCTCTAAATTGACTCAGCTCCAGGTAAGGTCAGAATCTTCTTCTGTAATCTAGACCTTCAGGTTCCCTGGTGGGTGTATGTGCTCGCGGTGGACGATCTCCCTTTCCCATTTCACGGTTTGGGCACTCACAGTATTTGGGGTGTCTCCCAGGTCCTGCAGGAGCAATCTGCTTCCTTCAGAGAGTCTGTGGGTTCTCCTGGCTTTCCTAATGTATTCCTACCCATTTATTTGACTATATGAATTACTATTAATCTACCAATTTGGAGGATAGAATTTGATTGTATTTATTTTTATACCTGTGAGGTTAAGATGAAATGAGGTTAAGAGAAATGTTATTAATGAAAAACATAATCTGCCATTTATCTAATTTTGTCAAAGTAAAACTAGTAAAATACAAGAGACCTTTAAATTTTAAAATTGTATGAGATTACATGGTAGATACTGTAATTTAAAAAACTTGTTATTCCCAGAAGCAATATACAACTGGAAGGCAACAGAATGAAATCTGTTTTAAAATTAAAATTTTAATCTGAATTAATGAAGGTGAAGGTGTTTTCTCAAATTAATAAATGCAAATTGGCCAATAAAATTTTTAAAGCTATATTCTCTAACCAAAGTGACATAATTATGATATTTTATTGAGATATTCCAGTTATTACATTTTTTTCTAAATTTTGAGATCATCAATATTTCAGGGTATAACTTTTTATTTCTTTTTAATTTTACTATCTTTGTTTAATAACATTTAGATTTTGCAATTCACCAAGGAAGTATGACTTCATTTTAAGAAACTTTCTTCCATTTTTATTTAAATCTTTTATTTAACAATACACTTGGTTTATTACTAGCCCTTTAGTTCTCACAAGTGGGAAATCTTTTATTCATGAATTTCATAGTACTTGGTGGAAATTCTTTCTGATACACGAAATTAGATGACTAATATTGTTCACCTTTTGATGACAACCCTACTTGTACATTCTCCCAATAGTAATGTATTACATGCCTTGAGACTGTTTAGCTTTTTCAGTTAATTTCTTTGATGATGAAAAGGTTAGCACCATAAGGTCTGACCCTATTTTCAGTTTACATTAATTTCATGTTTTTCAAATTCATTTCAGAAGCCCATCACATTAAAATGTTCATAAATTTTTAAAATTTTTTAAAAAATTTAATTACTCAAATTTGGGTGATATTTTGGAAAAAAATTTTTTATATTTTAATAATTATTGAATGAATAAATAAGTAGATATTCTTAATGGCAATTCATGATAAAATGTACTGCTAAGATGTGATTGATTTATAATTAATTAAAACACTTTAAGCCATAAGCCCTTATGAATATTTTAATAGAATATGAGCATAATATATTCCATTTAAATACTCGGAGGATTGTATTAATGGCCCAGAGGAGAAATCTACAGATGACATGATGTTTGGAGGGAATGACAATACATGAAATGACAAAATTAGTATCCAAGATGATCTGAAATGTTGGAAGACTGGATAGATAGCTCAAACAAAATGAAGTTTAATAGGGACTAATATGATGTCCTACTATATGTTTCCCAAACCAATCACAGAAGCATAGCACCAGAAGCAGAAGTACATGTGAACAAGAATAGGGATTTAAGTCAAGAGTAAGCCCAGGGTTCATTAACACATTTGTTTATAAGTGAATTCATTCAGTCAAGAATTACAACCTACTCCATGCAAGGAAGGCACCATAACTGTCTCTGAGAATATAATTCAGACTGACAGGACTATCCTCAAATCTTTTCTCTCAATGTCCTGTTTTATATGCAGCTATTACTCCACATATGAGCTATAATATTTTGTTTTCATCTAGATGGCCAGGTATAAGGGTGTCTGCATCAAACCAGAATATCTGGAAACCATGACATAAGAGAAACAGCAAGTGATTCAAACTGCTTAGAGTGAAGAATGGACTATGTAGGTGTCAAAAACACTCTCCTTTGAATATCTGAGAGTTGTTTTAAGAAAGTGGAGCTAGGCTTGCCTCTCTTTATCCCCAGTTCAGAACTAGAAACAATGACGAAAGTCACAGGAAGTTAAGTGTTAAGTGAGCATCAAACAAACAATGACTTTTTCCCAATTAGATCTGTCTAAAATGAAATAATCTGATTTCCTTTGAGAAATAGTGACTCATCTATCAATGAACATATAAGATCCTAGAAGCTATAAATAGAGTAAAACAATAACAACAAAAAAATCTAACTTCTATTGGGTACTTACTATAAGTAAGGCACTTTTCTAAGTGTTTTTATGTAGACTCTTCATGACTGTCCAGTGAGTGGGGTAGCAACCCTGGACAGGCAGTATGCATAATGGTTAAGAGCATGGTCTCAGGAGGTGGACTGAGTTCAGATCCAGGCTTTGTCGCTTACTTGTTGTGTGACTTATCTTGGCTCAGTTTCCTCATACGTAATAGGTGAATGACAGTAGTATAGCCCATATAGGAGGATACTGAGGATTAACTGTGTTAAGGCATTTAAAGTTTTTAGGACAGTGACTGGTTCTAAGTGTAAGTGCTCAATGCTCAATGGACATTAGCTACTATCTCTATTTTACAGAGATTTAGGCATAAAAAACCAAATGAATGTGCCCAAAGTCATACAGCTAATATATGGGGAGGGCAAGAGCCTGATCTTCGTTTTGTAAAATATGATGAGTAAGGTTCAAAAGTAAAGGAGTATTCTGGGGAAAAATTACAAGTGGTTCACACCTAGCATTATGTTACTTAAGCAGGAGGCCTTAGAATGATGGTAGCATAGGAGGAGATCAGATACTAAAGATAGACCTTATTTCGTTCAATGATTTTATTCAGTTAATCTTTATTAAGGGCCTATCATGTACTGAGTAGTGGAGAAAAAGCAAACAAAATAGACAAACCCTCATGGATGTTACATTCCAGTATTTTATGTTTCCTGGGCTGGGTTCTACAAAATGTTAACAACTGGACAAAAGAAGCAATTCAGGTTTCATAATCTGCACTTTAATGCATTACCCTCCACCTATACCGCAAACTTTGGTGACTTCGTCTGAATCTAAATTTAAGAGTAAAGACCGTGTAACGCATGCACTCTCATTTTATAATTCAAACTTGTCTTATATTCTTTCTCAAAAAAAAACACAAAAAACTGTGGCTACTACCTTCCTCCATCTTCTATCTACACTGTAGCCTGTGGGCCATTTCAGTATAATTACTCCTGCTTGAAACAGTCTTCCCATTATCCAAAGAATACAAAGCCCCCACTAGGCCTTTGCCATATCATACAAAAAGTCTCTTATTTGACCCTTGCTTACTTCTTGGGCTCTCCTTTCACTGTACCCTCCAGCCTGAAGGAAAACTCAACTGTCTGCAGTTCATAAAGGCATCATGCTTGATCTTGCAATCTGGTCTTTGCAAATGTTTTCTTTTTCTTTGTTTCTTTTTTTTTTTTTTTTTTTTTTGAGACGGAGTCTTGCTCTGTCACCCAGGCTGGAGTACAGTGGCCCAGATCTCAGCTCACTGCAACCTCTGCCTCCTGGGTTCAAGCAATTCTCCTGACTCAGCCTCCCGAGTAGCTGGGATTACAGGCATGTACCACCATGCCCGGCTAATTTTTTGTATTTTTAGTAGAGACAGGCTTTCACCAGGCTGGCCAGGCTGGTCTCAAACTCCTGACCTGGTGATCCGCCTGCCTTCAGCCTCCCGAAGTGCTGGGATTACAGGCAGGAGCCACTGCGCCTGACCCTTGTTCTTCTTCTTCTTCTTTTTTTTTTAAAAACTTTTAAGTTCGGGGTACATGTGCAGGTTGTGCAGGATTGTTACACAGGTAAATATGTGTCATGAGCACTTGTTGTACAGATTATTTCATTACCTAAGTATTAAGCTTAGCATCCGTTAGTCGTTTTTCCTGATTCTCTCCCGCCTCCCACCCTCTGTCCTCCAGTAGGCCCCAGTGTGTGTTGTTCCCCCTATCTGTCCATGTGTTCTCATTTTTAGCTCCCACTTATAAGTGAGAATATGTGGTATTTGGTTTTCTGTTCCTGTGTTAGTTTGTTAAGGATAATGGCCTCCAGCTCCATCCATGTTCCTGCAAAGAGATGATCTTGCTCTTTTTTATGGCTGCATAGTATTCCTTGGTGTATATGTACTACATTTTCTTTAATCTGTCATTGATGGGAATATAGGTTGATACCATGTCTTTGATTTTGTGAACAGTGCTGCAATGAACATACGTGTGTATCCATCTTTATAACAGAAAAATTTATATTCCTTTGGGTATATACCCAGTAATGGGATTGCTGGTCAAATCTTAGTTCTTTCTTTAGGTCTTTGAGGAATTCTCACACTATCTTCCACAATGGTTGAACTAATTTACACTTCCACCCACAGTGTATAAGTGATCCTTTTTCTCCACAATCTCACCAGAATCTGTTGTTTTTTGACTTTTAAATAATAGCCATTCTGACTGGTGTGAAGTGGTACTGCATTGTGGTTTTGATTTGCATTTCTTTAATAATCAGTGATGTTAAGCTTTTTATTCATGTAATTGTTGGGTGCATGTATGTCTTCTTTTGAGCAGTGTCTGTTCGTGTCCTTTGCCCACTTTTAAATGTTTTTTTTTTCTTGGTAAATTTTAATTCCTTATAGATGCTGGATATTAGACTTTTGTCAGATGCATAGTTTGCAAAATTTTTCTCCCATTCTGTAGATTGTCTGTTTACTCTGTTGATAGTTTCTTTTGCTGTGCAGAAGCTCTTTAGTTTAATTAGATCCCATTTGTTAATTTTTGCTTTTTTTTTGCAACTGGTTGTGGCATCTTAGTCATGAAATCTTTGCCCATGCCTATGTCCTGAATGGTACTGTAGCCTAGGTTTTCTTCTAGGGTTTTAATGGTTTTGGGTTTTACATTTAAGTCTTTAATCCATCTTGAGTTGATTTTTGTATATGGTATAAGGAAGGGTTCCAGCTTCAACTTTCTGCATATGGCTAGCCAGTTATCCCAGCACCATTTATTAAACAGGGAATCCTTTTCCCATTGCTTGTTTTTGTCAGGTTTGTTGAAGATCAGATAATTGTAGGTGTGCAGTCTTATTTCTGGGTTTTCTGTTCTGTTCCATTGGTCTGTGTTTCTGCTCTTGTACTAGTACCATGCTGTTTTGGTTACTGTAGCAGCCCTGTAGCATAGTTTAAGGTCAGGTAGCATGATGCCTCCAGCTTTGTTCTTTCTGCCCAGGTTGGCCTTGGCTATTTGGGCTCTTTTTTTGTTCCATATGAATTTAAAATAGTTTTTTCTAGTTCTGCAAAGAATGTCAATGGTAGTTTAATGGGAAGAGCATTGAATCTATAAATTGCTTTGGGCAGTGTGGCCATTTTAGTGATATTGATTCTTCTTATTCATGAGCATGGAATGTTTTTCCATTTGTTTGTTTCATGTCTGATTTCTTGGAGCAGTGGTTTGTAGCTCTCCTTGTAGAGATCATTCACTTCCCTTGTTAGCTGTATTCCTAGGTATTTTATTCTTTTTATTTCAATTGTGAATGGGAGCTCATTTGTAATTTGACTCTCAGCTTGACTATTGCTAGTGTATAGAGGAGCTAGTGATTTTTGCATATTGATTTTATATCCTGAGACTTTGCTGAAGTTGCTTATCAGCTTAAGAAGTTTTTGGGCTGAGACAATGGAGTTTTCTAGATATAGGATCATGTCATCTGCAAACAGGGATAGTTTGACTTCCTCCCCTCCTATTTGAATGCCCTTTATTTCTTTCTTTTGCCTGATTGCCCCAGCCAGAAATTCCAACACTATGTTGAATAGGAGTGGTGAGAGAGGGTATTCTTGTCTTTTGCCAGTTTTCAAGGGGAATGCTTCCAGCTTTTGCCCCTTCAGTATGATATTGGCTGTGGTTTTGTCATATATGGCTCTTATTATTTTGAGGTATGTTCCTTGAACACCTAGTTTATTGAGAGTTTTTTTTTTAACATAAAGAGATGTTGAATTTTATTGAAGGCCTTTTCTGCATTGATTGAGATAATCATATGGTTTTTGTCTTTAGTTCTGTTTATGTGATGAATCACATTTATTGATTTGCATACCAGAAACTCTGGGACACAGCCAAAGCAATGTTAAAAGGGTAATTTATAGCACTGAATGCTCACATAAAAAAAAACTAGAAAGATTTCAATTTAACAACCCAACATCAGAACTAAAAGAACTAGATAACCAAGAGCAAACAAATCCCAAAGCAAGCAGAAGAAATAACAAAAATCAGAGTCAAACTGAAGGAGATAGAGAAGGGACAAACCATTTGAAAGATCAACGAATCCAGGAGCTGGCTTTTTGAAAAACTTAATAAAACAGATAGCTCTCTAGCTACAATAATAAAGAAGAAAAGAGCAAAGAATCAAATAGGCACAATAAAAAATTATAAGGGGGGGTATTACCACTGGCCCCACAGAAATACAAACAACCATCAGAAATTATAAACATCTCTAAGCACATAAACTAGAAATCTACAAGAAATGGATAACTTCCTGGACTCATACACCATCCCCCAAGACTGAACCAGGAAGAAACTGAAGTCCTGAACAGACCAATAATGAGTTCTGAAATTGAGACAGTAATAAATAGCCTCCAACCCCCAAAACCCAGGACCAGACGGATTCACAGCTGAATTCTACCACATGTACATAGAAGAGCTGGCATCATTTCTACCAAAACTATTCCAAAAAATCAAAAAGGAGGGACTCCTCCTTAACTCATTCTATGAGGCCAGCATTATCCTGATACCAAAACCTGGCAGAGAACAACAACAACAAAAACTTCAGGCCAATATCCTTGACGAATATCAATGCAAAAATCCTCAACAAAATACTGACAAACTGAATCCAGCAGCACATCAAAAAGCTTGTCCACCACAATCAAGTAGCCTTCATCCCCAGGATACAAGGTTGGTTCAACATACACAAATGTTGTTTTCTAAGACCGTTCACCTAATCCCTGATTGGGTTAGGTATCCTTCCTTCTGTGTTAGTATCCCTACTGTAGCACTTTGCATATATATACTGAGCTCCTTGAAGCAGAGGACTGAATCTTGTTCATCTCTGTGGCTCCAGTTCCTTCCAAGGTAACTTGTGCATGCTACTGCTCCAAGAATTCCATCTAAATTGAACAAAATAAACGATCTATGTTCATAACCAATCTGTTCTTCTCCACCTCAGTAACTTATTCCAAAGATAACACTTAGATTTGTCATCACAATGATCTATATTACCTTTGAAATCTCAATAGCAAATATAACACTGGCTGATCGTCACCTCCTATACGTTCAGTTCACTTATTTCAGTATCCTAGAATTCCTCTGCCACAGTTATTGATATATCACTGATAGGCTAAATTTACCTTGTCTCTATTTACCTATCTTTCCTTCCTTCCTAAGCCGAGATTCATTAACAGTTCATCGTTATGAACAATTTCTTGCAAACATCACTTAGCAAACTGTTTCTTTTGTTACATTTCCCTAGTTGAACTTAACATTGGTTGAATCCAACATTCTGCCTTTTCTGCAAATGCCCGAAGATTTGTTGGAGAAAATCACAGTTTAGCTGACTGCTTTAACTTTAAATTCCAGACAAATACCTGAAATAGGGATTGAATAATGCTTGCAACTTTGCTACTTTTCCTCATCTTGCTTTTCAACTCTCTGAGACTCTTTCATAATTCTTCAATCTTGTTAAAACTGTCCTCTTTTTACCACAGCTCATCACTTACCCTATTATTTACTGAAACAAACACAAACAATAATAGATAGATTTATTTACTCCAAAGGTAATAAAGCTTGGGCTTCAGCCTCCTCACATGCACAGTTAGAGAATTTGCAAAGGAATATATTTTAAGACAATTGGTTAAGACTGCTGTATTTTGCTATGTTCACTTTCTCTTCGTCATACTTCCTCTGACAAAATGTGGCATATTTAGGATCTGGCTTAGTTGAAGTTGAATTGGGGATACAATTAGTCTGAATTTAGTGCAATACATTTATGTGTTTTGCGGTCACTTCAGTAGTTTTCTCCCATTAACTACCTCTGGCTCTCCCAAATTTGTGTTTCCTTCCTGTCCATCTGAGATCTAAATCTCTTCTTGTCTTTACAGGAACTCTAGATCTGGACTTATTTCCTATACACTTTCAACCTCTGTCTCTACTAGGTCACCTTCAGCAGCACACAAACATGCCTTGGTTTCTTCCATGATTAAAAAGATACCATTTTTATAGATGCTACAGATCCTTCCATCTACTTCTCTATTTGTTTGCTCTGTTTCTCACAGGATCACAGTAGAAATAATGTGCCCAACTCTTTGCCTTTGCTTCCTTATCTCCCATTCACACTTCAACCCACTCTGATAGGGCACTGAAAATTGCTCTTGTGGAAGTCTTTATGACCTCCATTTTGGAGCTAGGATCCCTGAAATACAGCTACATAAGTCAGACTAAGTACTTAGCTAGTAAAGTCAGCCAATAAAGGGCAGATAGCAAATTAGAGAAGAAAAAACAATTTTAAATGTCTAAATGCGAAACTTACATTAAAGTCCAATTGATTAAAAGAAATTTTATGGCTGTAAATATTTTTAAGATATAGAGAAAATTTGAAGTTGCCAATGCAATATTTCATTTTAGAATCATTAGATGATATATAGGTGGTCATTAACATAAATTATAATTATAGTAAATTATATAGTTTCTACAGTATATCTGTTTTCTCTCATTAATATTTGAAATGTTGAAAATACTTTTTTTTACTTGCATCACATTCTATTATTATGCATACCTATGAGCTAAACTCTGAAAATATCCAAAAATGTTTCATTTCTTCTGGAGTAGATAAATAATTTTTCCAATTTAGATAGTTCACTGAATGGAAAACAAATAAGGTCATTATTTTTTATTGGCAAACCAGTAACCTGAAATTTCTTTTTACTGTAATTCTATAACTATTGTGAGCTTTTAAAGTAGAACTTGCATCTCTGAATTTCTGGTACTCAGCAGTGTGACTGTTGCAAAAAATGTTGGCAATAACATTCGGGTCATAAAGATGTACTGCAAAACTGAAATACCTTCTGAATCAGAAAAGACTACTTCTGTTCAGCATGATTTCAATGTAATTCAAAATTTGAATTCTTTGAAAGTTGGTAATCAATATCTAGTATAGGAGCATTCACTCTCTACTAAACTACATAATACCCAATTACCTGAACAGAAAATAACAAAAAAATTATATCGCCAATCTGTTAAATAGTGAGCATTTCATCAAATGAGAAGTTAAGCTGTCAAGTGTACATGCATTATCTTTTCTGCCTCAAAGTCAGTAAATGTTAAGGTAGATAGTCTGCTTTTTATGTCAGTACCTTATGTTTGTTCAATGGAAGTAAGAATCTATATTAAAAAAATTGTAAGTCTTTCCAGGTAAAGACCATTTGGTTGTGTGTTTGGTAGAAAAATACTTCATTAGAGGCAGGCAAGAACCAAGTCATAATAAAAATTCATTCATGTATCAGTTCCAAAGTTATCCTGTCTTCAATTTGTGGTAGATAGAAAATGCTAAACTGAGTCATCACCTGGCCTCTACCTAGTGGATATTTAATAAATATATGTTAAATGAATGTTTAATAAATATATGTTAAATGTTTAATAAATATATGTTAAATGAAAAAAGTGAATGTTTAATAAATATATGTTAAATGAAAAAAGAAGATTAGTGTCATCAGTAGAAACCTTTAATTTTGCTGTGCTTCAATTTACCCATTAGAGAAGTAAGAATGCTTATACTTATCCTACTTGACTTCACTGCATAGTAATGTTATGTAGAGCAATAAAATCTCGTGTGTTATACATCATGGGCGTTTAAACTGCATTTTGAAAAAGTGCAAAATTTTTAAACACTATTAGAGTTCGATGGATTATTTTAAGTGGAAAATGAGTTATTCATTTTTCATATTTGTTTTATTTTATTATTCTTAAATATATTACAGTTACCCTGAATATGTTATATCCTATTTTTACAATACATTCTAATTTTTATTCTTCAGTTTTATACTTATTTTCAATTAGGTATCAGGTTAGAATAGAAATGATGTAACTATTGCTGGATATTTAATATATTTATTTTCCATATCCTACATAAATAATATAAACTGGTAAGGGACAATTAATTTATAACATTCTTCAACATCTATCCCCAACCTGACTACTCAAATAATAATAACATTAATAAGCTAAACTTACTCAGAACTTAAAATACTTCTCATTATTATTGTTAAAACTTGTAATATTTATTCACAAGTATTCTAATTGTCCACTCCTGAAAATTTAACAAGTACTTACCAAGCACCAATCCCATATGCAGCTCTGTGTTATGGGATATATGAGTGTGGGTGTGGAGAAGAGGGAAACTCAATATTACTATAATATTATCTCAGACAAAATGTTGATATAGGTTAATGGACAGAGATATATATCCAGAGTTAAATACTGTGGTAAAAATTATACTAGGATACAGGCAAGAGGAAAAACTAAAGAAATTGTGTAAAGTAATATTAGTCTACCTGACCAAATACTTTATAATAACTACTGAGAGAGTAAAGTCAGCTACTTCTTTGGTCATATTTTAATGTCATTGTTTCCACATTCCACAACTGCTCTTTAAGAGTCTCAGCTTTACTTTTCTCTGCATAAATTCTACCATGTGAACTACATCAATAAATTAGGTATTTTTTATTAATCTTACACAAAAGTTGAATGAATTGTTTGTCAGGGTATATTAATTTGTCAATATAGTTCTACATCAGTACACCCAAATTATTTTTATGATACTGTGTTGATTTTGTTATTAACCCTCATTTGAGGGCTAATTGCTGCTGTGTAATTTAGTAAAATTATAATATTTATTGGCTCAATGTACAAGGGCCAAGGTTATGTAATTTGGAATTACATGCTCAATTGTTTTGCTTGTCACTGAAAAAAAATTGCTTGGTTTCATCACACAAATTTTTCGTTTATGTTACAGATGAGCAATGAGTTTTGAGGTTTTAATTTTAACCAAATGTCTGTTGCAAACATACCAATTTTATCAACCTGATTTGGATTTTATTAACTTTAAACAATATATTTCCTTATCTATATAATCTTGCCCAATATTTATAAACTTGAAGTCCCGAAGAGTTGTCTTTACACACTTTCACCCTAGCCACCTGCCTTTCCATTCCCATTTTTGTGACTTCCTCTCAATCTGCATGGCAGCCACAGTGGACTCATCATGCTCTTTCCTGCTGCCTCTTCTGCCTAAAGCACTCCTCCTCCTTTTCTTAGCCTGGTTAATTTCCACTTGTTCTTTAGATTTCATTGCAATATCATTTCTTCAGGAAGTCTTTGTATGTTAGGCCAAATCTGATACAGGCTCCTCAACACTTGGCATAGCTGAAATTTTACATTCCTGAGTGCACATTATTAATATTTGTCTTCCTCACTAGACTATGAACTCACTGAGGGCAAGGACATCTCTGTTTTTACTTTACTTTTGTATATTGAGAACCTGAAAAAGTGATCAACACAAGTATTCATCCAACAAATATTTATTGAGCACTTATATATCAAGTGCTATGCTCTGTGTGTGGCATATAACAGAGAACAAAGCAAAGTCATGGGCTGTATTCATTCATCTAAGAGTTGTTGAATGAACGAAGAAATGAATAATAATTTGATCCTAATTATTCTAATCAATCTTTCTTCTCTCTTCCATGTAAGAATGATCTTCAATTTGTATCATGCACATAGTGATTTGCCATTAACATCTTGTGTATAGCTTTGCAAGCAGTAGATTGCTAATAACTATTTATCAGATCAGTGAATGAGTAAATGCCCAAGTGAATTAATTATAAATGTATAGGTTGGTGCTGACAATGTCATAAGATATAAGGAATATATTTTAACTACAAATTTATTGTCCTTTTTGTAACAAGTTAATATTTTCTTCATGTGTGAACAGAATGCTTTTCTTAAAAAAACAGTTTTTCTTTATAATTATTGTTGTTATCTTATATTTGAATTCACATTACCCAGTCAGTAAGAGATTTTGCTAAAAATGTGAATTCCTATCAACATGATATGAAAAAGAAGTTGTTGAGACTTTAGCTTATAACATATGCTTTGGTCTATTTTTTCTTTTTCATATGGATTTGTGAACAGATGCTTGGGCAAGTTAATTCTATACTAAATCTTGTGTTTCTACATGTGCCATGAAGGTGGATGCTCGCCAAGTCAGCACTGTGGACCCCTTATTGGTCATTAATCACATCAAAATCACTTATTTTTGCTTTTATTAAATTGAAACAAAAATGAGAGCTCTGCTAACAAATGTTTATTTTATACAGTGGGGAGGCAGCCTCATCTTTCATTCCTCTGCCACAAGAATCTCTTGCTCTTGTTAAACTAATTTAATCATCAACCCACAGCACGCTTGTGTTTCCTCTACCCTTTTCCTTTGATTATGTCAATCTCCTGACCAGGATGCTCTCTCCCCTCCCCACCTATCCAAATCCAACTCATTTTTCAAGGCTCAAAAAATTCTGCGCCTTACGGAAAGCTTATCTTAATTACCCCAGTCATAAGTCACCCCATTAACATAGACCAATTCCACAGTGTTTGAGAAACTACTATGTTCAAATGGCTGGGCCAGGTACTTAGTAGAAACACATGTCCTTCCTTTAAGATGCTTATAGTTTAAGAGAGAGAGAAAAAAGTAAGCATTTATTCAACAAATTCTATACTTATTAACTGGTGACTATTTTCAAATTTATCAGATAAGAATCATCTAGAGAATTTGATAAAATGCAGGTTCCTGAGCTCTGCACCAAACTCACTGAAACAGAATTTCTACAAGTGTGGCCTAGAAATAAAAATCTGTAACAAGTGTTGATGGTAATCTTCGGATGCTTCTTTAACATACACTGCTTGGACACAGGAGTCACTAAGATGAGTGCTCTTCAAGGAACTCCTCAAGAAGCTCCCATCCTAGTTAGTGCAGTTGGTTAATCCCAATACAGATATATTATGTAATTATTACATGTAAAAAAATGAAAGGGCCTGTGAGATGGTTTCAGGGAAAACAGGAAATGGAAAGAGTCAACAGCACTTGATGCACTGAAGCCACAGTGGGTTCCCAAAGGTTAGAATCTGTTATAGGCAGTATTCACCAAACAGTAGAGGAGGGAGAAGGGAAAGATGTGTGCCGTGATTATGCACCTCCATAAATAGGGACAACTAAGACATAAGGCAAAAATAATGGGTGCAGTACAGATCTCTTTGTAGAGGAGTTTAGAGGAGGGGAAGATTATTTATAGCTAGTAAAGTCAAGGAATTTTGGAGAAAGTGCTGTATTTGAGTTGTTCCTTGAGGAAAAGATAAGATTTACAAACTATAGCATAGAGTTGCTGATAAGAAAAGCAAGAATATTCCAGAAGGAAGAATTAGTAAAAGCAAGAACACAGAGGTAGGAAGCATGCTGCACATACGAAGGACAGCAAGCAGTTCAATTTAGGTTAGTAAAGACTACGAGAAGAACAATTGTCCTTGTAGCGGTGGATTTAAGGAAACACTCCAGAAAGGTAAACTGGGCCAGATCTTAGGAGACCTTGAATACTACATCACAGAATAGCATTTATTCCTTTGACAACTCATTTGACAATATATACTTTTTTTTTTTTTTTTTTTGCCTTGTCTCTCCTACAAACATACTTTTCCTGAAGGCATGGGCAGGCTTCACATTTCTTTATAAGCCCTTTGGAATGTAGTGCAATGCCTGGCAAACAGTAGGAGTTCAAAAAATTTCTGTTGACTGATTAATGGAGGTTGTTTTGTTTTCCAAAGGAGGGCTCCCACAGCATGTAGGAGGACCACGCACCACTAGGGTTTTCTCTATTTTGTTGGCACTAAACTAGAAGATTGTCACTGTTAACAATATTCTACTCATGCTGTGAAGACACTGGAGGTGCCTGAACATGAAGAATGCAGTTCTAGTTCATTGGGAATCTTACTATAGATGTATGCTTCTTTTTCATTTTCTCCACATTAACTGTAAACATTTTCTTAAATTTGTATTTTTCTTATTAACGTAAGACAAAAATGTGTACTTGGAATGGAAAAAATAATAATTACCCTGCAAAGCCAACTGTTTGAACATTTAAGTAATGACTGATTTCTGTAGTATTAATTGGGCTATAAATTTAAGGAAGACTTTTTTTTCAGAGTTAATGATCTGGCTTTACAAATTCAACAGTGTGGCTGTGGAAGAGAATTGTTAGAACTCTCATGGGGAAATGTCATGACTCCTAATCCACCCATATAATAAATACATATGTCTAAGGCATTCAATAAATGCATTTGGGCAAGGAATAAATATTTACTAAAAACATATCATATGTTTGACAATATTCTATAAGTTCTGGAATATACTGGTGAACCAGGGGGACAAATTCCTTGATTTTGTGGAAGTTAAATTAGATCTAGTAGTTTGGTTCAATTGTTCAGAAACAGTGATAATAATCAGTTATATTATATGACATCTTAAACTTTGTAAAACTTTTATGTATTTGTTATGTTATTTTCCACAACCCCTTTTTCTTCTGATTCTGTACATTTTATTTTCTGTTTTTATCCATTTTCATAGGGTCAATTTCATCAGTGATTCTCAAATATTTATCTAGCTCAGTCACATTTACTAAGTTTCAAATCTATATTTCTAACTATCTTTTATTTATTATTATTAATTTATGTTTTAAACTTTTATTTTAGGTTAGGGGGTACACTTGAAGGTAAATTCATGTCATGAGGGTTTGTTGTACAGATTATTTCTTCACCCAGGTATTAAGCCTAGTACCCAATAGATATCTTTTCTGTTCTCCCTTCTCCCACCCTCCATCCTCACGTAGACCCCAGTGTTTGTTATTTCCTTCTCTGTGTTCATAAGTTCTCATTATTTAGCTCCCATTTTTAAGTGAGAACATGCGGTATTTGGTTTTCTGTTCCTGCATTAGTTTGCTAAGGATAATAGCCTCTAGCTCTATCCATGTTCCTGTGAAAGACATGATCTTGTTCTTTTTTATGGATGCGTAGTTTTCCATGGTCTATATGTACTACATTTTATTTATCCAGTGTGTCATGGATGGGCATTTAGGTTGATTCCATGCCTTTGCTATTGTGAACCGCGCTGCAATGAACATTTGCATGCATGTGGCTTCATGGCAGAATGATTTATATTCCTCTGGGTATACAAGCAGTAGTGGGATTGCTGGATTGAATGGTAGTTCTGCTTTTACCTCTTTGAGGACTTGTGATACTGCTTTCCACAGTGGTTGAACTAATTTACACTTTCACCAACAGTGTATAAGTGTTCCCTTTTTTCTGCAGCTTCGCCAGTATCTTGTTATTTTTTGACTTTTTAATAACAGCCATACTGACTGATGTGAGATGGTATCTCAGGGTGGTTTTGATTTGATTTCTCTAGTGATCAGTGATATTGCGGGTTTTTTTTCATATGTTTGTTGGCCGCATGTATGTCTTCTTTTGAAAAGTACGTTCATGTCCTTTGTTCTCTTTTTAATGGTTTTTTTTTTGTAAATTTGTTTAAGTTCCTTATAGATGCTGGATATTAGACCTTTGTCAGATGCATAGTTTGAAAATATTTCTCCCATTCTCTGTGTTGTTTGTTTACTCTCTATTATTTAGACATTTCCACCTGTGTGTTCCAAAGGCAATTCAAACTCAGTGTGTTCAGAACTGTTTCATCTTTTCCTACTCAATTTCTTTGTCCTCCTATATTCTTATTTCAATTCTAACATTATGCCCAAAGCATCCAGATTACAACTAAAAGCAACATAGCAGATTATTTCTCTCTTTTATCCATCTCCCTTGTGTTCTTTCAGTTCTTTATTTTTTCATTCTATTCTTTTCCTCCTGTTTCCACCTTAGTTCTGGCTGTATCATATTTCTGAAACTATTATAATAATTTTCAATTATCATTGGTTTCCATCTGTTTCTATTAAAATTTTAGCACTTACCACAATTTCTAACACTTAGTTTACAATAAAAATGTTGATTAACTCATCTTTCATGTCAGAGCAAATTTTAAAATGTAGGCCCTAATATATTATTTACCTGCTTATAATTTTTGAGACTATTTGTCATTCATAGGATAAATACTAAATTCTTAGCATGGCATTCAAAGACTCTGGTAGTCTTATTTCAGTTTAATTTTCTACTCTTGCCTCCCTTTATTCTACAAAATGATCTGTAACTCCAGCCTATATAATTTCTTCAAGCTTTCCAAGCCTTGTCTTCTGTTATCACTCCTCATGTCTATGAGTTGTTATCTCTTCCTTATTTACCTTTCAATTATTTCTTTACCCTGGACCTCTTTGCCTTTCCCTCCAAAATTCACTCTTCAGTTTTCCTATATTATCATCTATCCATCCATCCATCCATCCATATGTCTATCTGTCTATTAACTGTGGTACTTTCATTTTCATTACTATTATTAGGCTTGGATTTCTGAATGGCAAAATTTGTGTTTCATTAAGTTTTGTATTCTCAGTTGTTGAGAATAGCTACATAAACATAGAGTAAACATGTGGTGAATGGAAAAAGAGTAAGCTGATTCAGATTTTCTTTCACTGAAAACAAGTGAAAGAAAAAAAATGCTGCTGCTAGTGGACAGAAAAGGAAAAAAAAAATAAAGAGGCCATAAACGCATAGAATTTTGTAGAAGAAACGAAGTAGATTCAATTCGATTAAAAAAATCAGTGTCAATCGCCTGTGATAACACAAACCAAAACGAGTCCCTCTGGGATGTCAGAATTGCTTGGCTTTTTTAATGAGTACCAAAAGTTTATATAAATTAGTAATGCTTTTGGAAGGAAAAATTTACTATCTATTAAAGTAAAATATGCACATCCAATGATCCAGTAGTTCTACCTGTAAGAATCCATTCTTTGCAAGTATATGCATGTATACATAAAAAGTTGTTTATGGCATTGTTAAAATACCAAAATATTGGAAACAACAAAGATGCCCATCAATAGGTTATAGATTAAATAAAAGAATAAAACTAATAAAAGATGTACAATATGTATATTCTCTCTCTCTATTTTTCTTTGGGACTGGGTCTTGCTCTATCACCCAGACTGCAGTGGAGCCACGCAATCTCCACTTACTGCAACCTCTGCCTCCCACGGCCAAGTGATCCTCCCACCTCAGTCCCTGGAGTAGCTGGGACCACAGCCAGCTAATTTTTTGTATTTTTAGTCGAGACAGGATTTCACCATGTTGGTCAGACTGGTCACAAACTCCTGGGCTCAGGTGATCTGCCTGCCTCGGCCTCCTAAAGTGTTGGGATTACCCATGTGAGCCACTGTGCCCAGCCTAATATATCTTTAAGTGAAAAAGATGCACATACATGTAAATGTAAATGCATAGAGAAAGAAGTGGTATGGTAGACATTAAACTGTGCCTACCTCTGGGGAGTGGGACTGGGAGATTGGTGAGGGGAACATTCTTTTTCCTTTTTTTTTTCTTTATTACAACTACTTTTGTAACTAAAGAGGAATATAATCAGCTTAACAATTTAAACAAAATCTCCAGACTTGAAACAGCAGGGGCTGAGAGCAAAACAGGCCATAGTTAGTCCATAAGGAGAGACTGAAAGATTTCTAGACAGTTACGGCTTAGTACTTAGAGTTATCTCACTAGCTGAGAATTCTCATTAAATGTCTGCTCCCACTGACTTCTAATATGAGTAATAGAGTCAGATATAGAAGGAGGCAGTGTTCTACCTAACTTCAGGTTGGCACAATCGAAACAACACTGAAAGTCTGTAATGTGCTTGTCCTCATCAGTAATTCTTCATCCATGTCTTGCTGTCAAGTAAAGCTTTAGGCCTTAAGAATCCTATATCAATGGCTGGAGGAGATGGTGGGTTGGGGAGCTCTCTTCATTTGGAACTCAGCTAGAGTGCCTCGTAAAAGTAGCTGGCACATCAATCACAACATTGATTATTCAGTCGTGCAGAGGAAGCTATAAATCGGGAATTGGTCATATAAAGAAGGGCCCCCTACTGCCACCCACATTTCTTGAAGGACCCAAATGATATGTGCTTGTTTGTAAATCTGCTTGCTCACTCACCATAGACAATATGTAGCACTCTGCTTGAGTGCCTAGGAAGACTGGGGTAGGGGAAAATCCACTGGAGGAAATAGAATTGTGTAAAATATAATTACTTTACAGTTGGAGTGGTTCAGCTGAGGGAGTTTACCACTAGACTTGCCTTACAAGAAATGCTATAGAGAGTCCTTCAAGTTGAAACAAAAGGACACTAAACAGTGACACAAAAGCATATGAAAGTATAAAGCTTACTGTTAAAGGTAAACATATCAACAAATACATAGTATGCCATTCTGTAATAATCTCCTGCTTATCCACAGTTTCATTTTCCATAGTTTTAGTTACCAGTGTTCAACCATAATCTGAAAATATTAAATGGAAAATTCCAGAAACAAACTATTTACAAGTTTTAAATTGTGCACTGTTCTGAGTAGCAGGATGAAATCTCACACTGTCCTGCTCTGTCTCTCCTGGGATGTGAGTCACCCCTTCGTCCAACATATTCATGCTGTACCCACTACTCACCTGATTAGTCACCTAGTAACCTTCTCAGTTATCAGGTTGACAGATCACAAGAAGAGTTAGTATACCACAATAAGATATTTTGAGAGAGAGAAAGAGGGGGAGAGAGAGAGAGATCACATTTGCATAACTTTTTTTACAGTATATTGTTATAATTGTTCTATTTTATTATTAGTTATTGCTGTTAGTCTTTTATTGTGCCTAATTTATAAATTAAACTTTATCATAGGTATGTATATGTAAAAAAAATAGTATATATAGGTTTGGTACTATCCATAGTTTCAGGCATCTGTTGTGGGTTTTGAAGCATATCCTCTGCAGATAAAGGGGGAATATTGTAGTAGTGCATAAACCATTGTTAAGCCTGGTACAGAAATGAAAAGGCAACAGTATATAAATATAACTATAAAAATAAGTTGATAGATATATAATATAAAAATATATAAGCTGTGACATCAAAAGCATGAAGTGGACTTGGGGAAATGTAAAAGTGTAGAGTTTTTGTATATGATTGAAGTTAAGTTGTTATCAGCTTAAAATAAATTGTTATAACTATAATATATTTTATGAGCGCCTTATGGTAAGCCCAAAATATACCTATTGATGATACACAAAAGAAAATGAAATAGGAGTCAAAACAAATAACTATAAAGAATGAATGAAACACAAAGGAAAACAGAAAGAGAAGAAAAATAACACAAAAAAGTTATAAGACAGGGATAAAATAATTAACAAAATGGCAATACTAAGTCCTTCTCCATCAGTAATTACTCTAAATGTAAATGAATTGAACTCTCCAATGAGACAACACAGTGCTACTGAATAGATATATAACAAGACCCAACTATAAGCTGTCTACAAGAGATTCACTTTAGATTTATTTATTTATTTATTTATTTATTTATTTATTTATTTATTTTGAGACACAGTCTCACTCTGTTGCTCAGGGTGAAGTGCAGTGGCATGATCTTGCCTCAGCTGGAGTGCAGTGGTGCGATCTCGGCTCACTGCAACCTCTGCTTCCCTGGTTCAAGTGATTCTCATGCCTCAGCCTCCAGATTAGCTGGGATTACAGGTGTGCACCACCACGCCTGGCTAAGTTTTGTAGTTTTAGTAGAAATGGGGTTTCACCATGTTGTCCAGGCTGGTCTTGAACTCCCAACCTCAGGTGATCCACCCATCTCAGCCTCCCAAAGTGCTGAGATTACAGGCATGAGCCACTGCGCCTGGCCTACTCACTTTAAAGGCATACATAGGATGAAAGTGAATGGATGAAAAAAGATATTCCATGCAAATGGTAATGAGAAGACAGCAAGACTGGTAATATTTATATCAGACAAATTAGACTTTAAAAACTGTCAAAATAAATAAAGAACATTATATAATGATAAAGGGGTTCATTCACCAAGAAGCTATAACAACTATAAATATATGCAAACCCGATATCAGAATATCTAAATATATGATGCAAATGTTGACAGAATTGATGGAGGAAATAGAAAGCAACACAATATGAGTAAGGGACTTCAATATTCTACTTTCAACAATGGCTAGAACATTCCAGATCAATAAAAAAAATACCCAAAAAACAGGACTTGATAAACCCTGTATACCAATGGACTTAACAGACATGTACAGAATATTCCACCCAACAACAGCTTAATAAACATTTTTCTCAAGTGCACACAGAACATTTGTAAGTGGGATTTATCTCTGGAATAAAGGGATGGTTCAACATGTGCAAATCAATATTTGAAATGCACCAGATTAACAGAATGAAGGATAAAAATAATCTGATCATTTTATTAGATGCAGAAAAAGTATTTGACAAAATTCGACATCTTTTCATGATAAAAACTCTTAACAAATTAAGTATAGAAAAAATGTACCCCAACATGCTAAAGGTCATGCACGACAAGCCCACAGCTAACATCATGCTCGATACTGAAAAACTATAACCTTTTCTTCTAACATCAGGAACAAGACAAGAATGCACACTGTTACCAGTTTTGTTCAACAGAGTACCAGAAATCCTAGCCAGAGAAATTAGGCAAGAAAAAGAAATAGGCATGCAAATAGAAAAGAGATGTAAAATGTCTCTGCTTACAGATGACATGCTCTTGTATATGGAAAGCCCCAAAGGTTCCACTAAAATTAGAACTAATAAACAAATTCAGTAAAGTTGTGGGATACAAAATCAACATAAAATTAATAGAGTTTTTATACAGAAAAATGAGCTGTCCAAAAATAAATCAGGAAAATCCCATTTATCATAGCATAAAAAATACTTAGGGATAAATTTAACCAAAGAGGTGAAAGATGTGTACACTGAAAACTATAAAATGTTGATGAAATAAATTGAAGAAGATAGAAATAAGTGGAAAGATATCCTATATTCATGGATTGGAAGAATTAATATTGTTATAATGCCCATACTACCCAAAGTGATCTACATATTTAATGCAATCCCCATACAAATTCTGGCATTTTCCACAGAATTATAAAAAATGATTCTAAAACAAGCATGAAATCACAAAAGTTCACAAATAGACAAAGCAATCTTGAGCAAAAAGAACAAAGCTAGAGGCATCATACTATCTGATCTCAAAATCTACTAAAAAGTTATGGTAATTGAAACAGCATGGTACAGGCACAGAGAACAGACATATAGACCAATGAAATAAAACAGAGAGCCCAGAAATAAAACCACATTTATACTAATGAACTGATCTTCAATAAAGGTGTCAACAACACCACAATGGGGAAAGGATAGTCTCTGATAAATACTTCTGGGAAAGTTGGATATGCTGAAGTATGAAATTGGACCATTTTCCACCCCATATGCAAAAATCAACTCAAAATGGGTTGAAGACTTAAGTAATGTACGTCCCGAAACTGTAAAACTTCTAGAAGAAAATACAGAAAAAAGTTTCTTGGCGTTGTTCTTGGCAAAGACTCTTTGGATATGACCCAAAAGCAGTGACAAAAGAAGTAAAAATAGACAAGTGGGATTACAGCAAACTAAATCTTCTGCAAGTCAAAGGAAACAATCAACAGAGTGAAGAGACAACATATGGAATGGGAGAAAGTATTTGCAAACTACATATCTGATAAGGGATCAATATCTAAAATATATGAGGAATTAAAAAGACTCAATAATAGTAAAACAACCTGGTTAAAAAACAGAAAGGAACCTTAAGAGTCATTTCTTAAAAAAAGACATACAAATAACCCACAGGTATAAGAAAAAATGCTCAACATCAGTAATAATCAGGAAAATGCAAATCAAAACCACAATGAGAAATCACCTCACAGTTGTTATAATGAACATTATCAAGAAAAAGAAAAACCAAAATAATAAGTGTTGGCAAGGATGTGGGGGAAATTGGAACTCTTATGTACTGTTGGTGGGAACGTAAAATGGTGCTGTCATTATGGAAAACAATATGAAGTTTCTTCAAAAAATTAAAAATAAAATGACTATATGATCCAGCAATCATGCTTTTGGATACTTATCCAAAAGAACTGAAATAGCAACTTCAAAAAATTTGTCCTTATGTATTCACTGCAGCATTATTAACGATAGCTGGGATGTATAAGTGACCCAAATGTCCACTGATGGATGAATAAATAAATGTCTTACATGTCCATTGATGAATGAGTGGATCAACTGATGAGTAGCATATATATGTAATGAAATATGATTTGGCCTCAAGAAAGAAGAAATTCCTATCATGTAGAAACATGGATTAACCTTGGAGATATTTTGGTAAGTGAAATAAGCCAGTCACAGAAAGGTAAATACTGCATGATTCTGCTGAAACGACATATCTGAAAAAGTCAAACCCATAGAAGCAGAAAGCAGAATGGTGGTTCCAGGGGCTGGGGAGAGGAAAATGGGGAGTTGCAGTTCAATGGGCAAAAGTTTTCAGTTATGGAGGATAGAAAAGTTCTAGAGATCTGCTGCACAACATTGTGCTTAGTAGTTCACAATAATGAAATGGCTATTGAAAAATTTGAGAAGAGGGTAAATCTCATGTTGTGTGTGTGTGTGTGTGTGTGTGTGTGTGTGTGTGTGTGTGTTTACCATGATAAAAAATAAGAACTGAAAAAAAAAACTTTCATTTTTTATTGTTTCCTATTTGGAACTAGAAATTTCATTTTTTAAGTTGCTTAGGTCTCAAATCTTGAAGTTACACTTAACTACTCTCCCTCTTATTCCTGATATCTGATCTGTCAACAAATCCTGTTGCTTCTACCTAGAGGAAGGTTTACCTTGAAGTTAATGAAGCTTAAGCTTTAAAGCCCTATTTGCATGAATTCCTTTCTAGATCCTGGGAGGCAGCCTGGAAAAGTGTTCACTTGGGCCATATGTTTTTGGAATATTTGCAAAAGTAAGATTGTTTAATTTTATAAGATTTAAAACATTGAAATATAACTCATATATCATAAAATTCACCCTTTTAGAGTATAAAATTAAGTGGTTTTTAGTATATTCACAGAATTGTCAACCATCACCACTATCTAATTCCAGTATATTTTCATCATTTCTCAAAAAACCCATACCCATTCTCCCCATTCTCCTCTTCCTCTGGACCCTGGAAAGCACCAATCTACTGTTTGTCATTGTGGATTTGTCTATTTTAGACATTTCATATAAGTAAAATCATATAACACATGGCCTTTTGTTTCTGGCTTCTTTTAGTTGGCATAATGTTTTCAAGGTTTAACCACGTTGTAGCACATATCGGACCTTTAATCATTTTTTTTTCGTTGCTGAATACTATTCCATTGTATGGATATACCACATCATGCACATCCATTCAACAGGCGATGGACATTTCTATTGTTTCCACTTCTTGCCTATTATCAATAATGTTGGTTTGCATATTCATGTATGAGTTTTGTGTGAACATAGCATTTTCAATTTTCTTGGGTATTGTAGTAGACTAGGGCTGTCCAATCTTCTGGCTTCCCTGGGCCACATTGGAAGAAAAACAATTGTCTTGGGCCACATATAAAAATATACTAACACTAATGATAGCTGATAAGCTAAAAAAATTGCAAAAAAACTCATAATGCTTTAAGATAGTTTACAAATTTGCGTTGGTCTGCATTCAAAGCCGTCCTGGGCTACATGGTGGCTCATAGGCCAAGGGCTGCACAAACTTGTAGTAGACTGAATAATGACACCCCAAAGATGTTCACATCCTAATTCCAAGAACCTATAAATATGTTACCTTACATAGTAAAAGAAATTACAGATGTGATTAATTTAGGGATCTTGAGATGGAGAGATTATCCTGGATTATCTGAGGGGGCCCAGTGTAATTACAAATGCCCTTATAAGAGAGAGGCAAGGGGGTCAGAGACGGTAGAGAAAATGTGATGAGAGAGGCAGAGATCAAGGCGATGTGAGGAAGGGGCCACGTAAGGAATGCAAGTGGCCTCTAGAAGCTGGGAAAAGAGAAGAAATGGATTCTTCTCTAGTGCCTTTAGAAGGAGTGCAGCCCTGATGAGACCTGGATTTTAGGACTTCTGACCTCCCAGAACTGTAAGATAATAATTTTGTATTGCCTTTATTCACTGAATTTGTGGTAATTTGTTACCATTCAGAAATAGAAAAGTAACACAGGTATATATGTAGGCCTGGAATTCTGGATAAAAGTAAGATATTTTAACTAGAATTTCTATTTTGCTTCCCTTCTGTTGCAATTTCTATCACGTCCTATGGTGATTGAATGGACCCAGGCATTTTGCAGAGCTTGCTAAAAGGAAGTTGTATGGGGATACCCTTCATACGGGTTTTGTGGAATATATTTATATGATTTGCAATAATTTCTGTGTGTACTTAACTTGTGCTAGCTAGCCATTTTATTTAGAAATGGCTTCTGGAAATCCTCCTACTGCCCACTGTGCCCACACACCTGACCATCAGGACATGAAGGTGCAGGGCCAGAGCATGTATTGAGACATAAACCTGTTCTTTGGTTCCTGGCACTATAAGTACGTAGGTGGTGGAGGAAAAAGAAGGTTTAGAATGTATGGGGGCAAATGTTTTCCCAAATTTGACAACAATCCTAAAATTCTGCAAGGCATATCAATGAAAATTGTAAGCATTTCCAAACTATCAATATTAAAAATCACGTTAGAGGAAAGACTGGATTGTTTTTCTATAATCTCCAAAGAAAATACTACATGATGTTTGTCACATAGAAAGGCTGTCAAAGAGCATGAAACCAAAATGTAAGGGGGAAGGAAGCATTACAGATGTGTGCTATTATGTTATTTTCCACGATTTTATGATGTTTGTGGCATTTTGTCAGCTTTCAAAATTATATTTTATGATTTTTATTTGTAATTTAAAATTTGTAGTTTCTTTTTTTTATTCTGAATAACATTTCTTTTTGTATCTAATTATGTATTTCTAATTTTGTATTAGTTTTTGATAGGTGTCCTCAATTTACAAAATTCAGATCCTACCATATCTTCTTCTAGCTATAGTTTAAAGATTTACCCAGAAATTGGTTTCTTACCACCTCCATTGCTACTACCCTAATCCAGCATGCTAATATTTCCTGCCTAGATTACTGCAATAACTTTCTAACTGTTTTCCCTGACTCTACCTTGACACTGCCTGACCCGTCTATTCTCAACATAGTAAAGTGGTCTTGATAATGTAATTAATTAATATGACCTAATGTAATATAAAGTAACATAATTTGATGTGAGTTAGATTGAGGTTCTACTTGCTCAAACCCTTCCAAAGAGCTTCCCATTTTACTCAGAATAAAATCCTAAATCCTTAAAATGTCTTACAGGGTTCTCTCCCACTCCACAAATTAACTTATCTCCCAATACTTTTCTCATTTGGTCTACTGCGTCCTTCTGGGCTTCTTGCTGTCCACAGGTCAGGCTTGGTCTCATATCAGGTGTTGGTACTTGCTGTTCCCTCTGCACAGAACAATCTTCCAGCCAGATATTTGCATGGCTCACTCCCTGACCTCCTTTCAGTTTTTACTAAAATGCTACCTTCTGAGACTGAAGCTTACCCAGCCAGACTAACCAATGACATCTCCCCACCCCATATCATCTTTTCCTTTCTTTATATTTCTCCTCAGTGTTTTTACTTTTAGTTTTGGTTTGTTGTGAAACCTGAAATCAAATAACATTTGTTTTCTATTAATTCGATTTTAGGCAATACATCCAGATATTTCCATTTCAGCATATAAATGAAGATTTTAGTTTGAATTACTTTAAATATAATTTTTCTTGGTTTTTTGGGGTGATTTACAACTCCTATTCATAACTCAAGTATGTTTTTGAGCTGTGAATAGGAATCATATATAGGGTTTACTCCTTGGTTGCAGAATACTTTTATTTTCCTTGTAAAGTCTGATTTTTTTTATTTTTGCAGGGGGAGATTCTTTGTAAAGTCTTGATTACACATTTGAACTCCTATTTAATATGCTTTACTCTGGTTCCATCAGGGAGCTTTTAATTAATTTACACATTATTCCCCCTTCAATTTCTCTGGTAGAAACCGTTGACAGAATCACCAGGGTATTCGACTGCATGGAGATACATGCCGTTCTCAGAAAAATCCATTTATGGAAACGCAAACCGAGCTAATTAATTTCATTCATAGTGCCCAGTCATGATATTTTGTTAATGAGAAATGGCAACGAGGGAAAAGCTGCTTCCTTGGAAAACAGAAGCAAAGATGATTTATTTTACTGCTAGCAAAGGGAAAATTCAAGAGCAAGAAAAGGAGTTCCTTTACTTCAATGTATGACAGTGGAGTCTGCTTATTAAAGCCATAGGTCAAGAGATGTTGCATTGATAAAAGTGGAGACCCCAATTTGATCCTCCTCTGAAAGAAGTATCTCTGTAATTAGTTTCAGCCAGAAAGTTCATTTTAATTGAATGATTCTTCAAGAATTCCTTTCAAACTTCAGAGTTAGTGGGACTGCAGATTTATTTATTTATGTACATATGCATATTTGCATGTGCGTATGTATTTATTGGTCACAATTTCAAATTTTGTACTTTAAAGTTTCATCAAGAAACTCATTTGGAAGTATGTCTCAAAGTAAATTGGGATTGATGCTTCAAAAGACAGCTAACTATGGAATGATTGCTTTTCAGACAAATTAAAGTATTTTCTCTACCTCTACTATTGTTTAGAGTTAAAAATTTGTATTTATATAGGCATGATTCTGATGATGAGAATTGATCGATCTGTTTGCTTTTAAAATCCAATGATTTGTTCTACAAATGTCAAGTACCAGTTGGGAGCTGGGTACTCTGCTAGGTGCAAGGAAACCTTTCTGGAGAAAATGACGTCAAAATGGAGTCACAAAAATCAACACTTCTCTTGTCCATTGTTTTCAGGACACAGTACCGACTTGCTGGTTATTAAACAGTGGCTTTTCAGCTGTGAGCTAACTCTTCTAATTTCTACTTTGTAATTCTGGGGTTAGCCACACTGCCATTTTGACAAGTGGCTCCATGTTAGGCTCTAACAATTGAGTGTCCTGGGGAGAGGCTGGAGGAGGAAGAGGGACTTGCTCTTTTTATTTACGTTTGGCTTCTCTTTGCACTTCCTCAGCAATACTTCACTGTGGTGACAATAGAATTCAGTAACAGCAAGTGTTTCCAGTGTGTAGTTTTTCCACATAACTAGAATCAGCCTCTTCATGTCAGAGACACCAGCACTAGCCTGTGGGGGCCCCTCCTTAGAAGTCGAAGACCCAATTTCACCTTTTCATACTTCCTTTTTCAGTGTCCCCCCTTTGCTCCTTCAGTTCTCTCATACATGATAAACCATCTTTCTATTAAACTTTCTTTGTTAAATAATCAGTATAGTTTTCACCTGCTGACTGGACTCTCATTGATGCAGAAATTGACATACTCCCAATAACTTCAAAAATAAGTTTCATTTTTCAAGTTTCTTTTGATGTATTAATAACTTCTGGCAATATCTGTGATATATATATATATATATATATAATCTACAGCCTTAGTGGCTTTACAAATGCAGAAAAATGAAGGAGTAAATTAGCATGTTTCAAGTATTTTCCTTAAAATTGGGTGGCCAGTTATGTGATGACAAATTGTACTTCATTATTTTGCTCTTTTTAAAAAGTGAGTACAACTTGAAGAATAAATTATACAATTTGATTAGTAGGTGTGGCAAACCTATGCTGTAATTGCTTATAAGGAAATTACTGGCTATGTAAATATAGTGCTTGCCTCAGGTATACATGCATTTTAGGTAATTAAAAATGAGCACACCTTCGGTGAACTAGGGAGGTGAGACTATTGGCTGCCATGCTTTTAGTAAAATGAGTTTAATTTAATTCTAGTCAATTTTAGTTATAATGAAAACATTAGCATAAGTACTCGACTGTCTCAAATTTCTATGAAAACACATTCATATCATTTATTTAGCCCAAAGCATCTATTTCTTGTCAACTGTATCGCTCAGAATATCTCTATTCTAGGAATTTTTCTTTAATTCATTTCTTTGAAATTTTTGTTTGACTCTATGAAATAAAGTGAGTAAAGCCAACAGAAACAAATTCCATTTGAATATTGAGATTAACAATTCTCCCTTATTATAATCTGTAGCCTTACTAAGCATTTAAAATGGTGATTTGTAGAGTACAGAATTTTTTTAAAGCTTTTCTATAAAGCAGTTTTATAGAATACAAGTCTTCTAATATAGTTTGCGGATGGCTGAATTTATGAAATGTTTTTATAATGACTGCTTGATTTACTGTTTCAAATGTTAGTTAAAATGACACTACTTATTTCCTGCTGAATTTTTGAACTTTTAAATTCAATCCAACTTTACACTGTGTTTAAAAAATTAAATATTGTTTTCTTTTTCACATAGAGTAACTTTTCTTGCTCTTTAAATATTTTTGCTGCTATCATTTCAATGTTTTGTTTTTAAAATCATATTTTGTTCTTTAATCCAGAAATTGAGTAGCCTATAATTTAGAAATATCTTGGTGAGTAATGAGTACATTAAGTAGTTAAAAAAAAGGTGAAAACACTCTCAAAATGACCTCATCAAGTCTCCAAGTTCTGAGGAAATTAATACCGTATAATTTTATGTAAAAAGGTAAGAAAGCCTCTCTTTAAGGATATGAAAGAAATATTTTAAAATTCTTCTTCTCTGATTGATTGCTTTTTCAAGAAAAAAATATAAAATAATTAATAAAATTAGCTAGTGATTCCTAAGCACTTATGATTTTATATTCATATTTCTATTTAATCCAAATTCCAGCAAGAGAGACAGAGCAAATAGGTAAAAGGAAACATTTAAAGAGACAGGGCTGATAATTTTCCAAAATTGATGAGTAATATGAACCTACAGATAAAGTATGCAAGAATAATGTATACAAATCTCACTAATGAGTACAGATTTTTACAAATTCCAAGCAGGAATGAACCAAATAGTTTATATAGAAGATCATGAACCATGTATGTATTTAAGAAATGCAAAAGTGGTTTTACATTAGAAATTTTGTATTAACAGAATAAAAGAGAAAAAATGGAATATCAATAAATGCAGACAAAACATCCCATAGAATTTAGTACTTGTTCATGCTAAATTCTCCTAGTAATCTAGAAGCAGGAAGAGATGTTATGAACCTGATAAAGAATATCTATACAAAGCTAATGGTAAAGCAATTATTAATGACAAAACATTATAGGTGTTCCCATTAAAATCAGGAATCAGACAATGATAGTTGCTTCACTTCAACATAGTACTAGTCACACATAAAGCAAGAGAAAGAAATAGGGTTTAAAAATTAAGGTGCAAGAAAACAAACTGTGATTATTCACAGGCTATTTGATTAGTTACATAGAAATCCCTAAATAATTTATAAACAAATTATTCATTTTATTAAGAGGGTTTAGCAGATAGCTAGATATAAGTAAAAAAAAACCTGCAATAACTTTTCATGATAGCCAGGACATAGCATCAATCTAGATGCCTATCAATGGTGGACTGGATAAAGAAAACGTGGTACATATTCACCATGGTATACTATGCAGTGTTAAAAAAGAACTAAATCATCTCCTTTGCAACAACATGGATGCAGCTGGAGGCCATTAACTCAAGCAAATTAATGCAGGAACAGAAAACCAAATACCACATGTTCTCACTTATAAGTGGGAGCTAAACATTGAGCACACAGGGACACAAAGAGGGAAATAATAGATACTGGGGTCCTACCTGAAGGTGGAGGGTAGGAGGAGGGTGAAGATTGAAAAACTACCTGTCAGGTACTACGCTCACTACTTGGGTGATGAACTCATTTGTACACCAAACCCCAGTGACATGCAATTTATCCATGTAACAAACCTGCACATGCACCACCTGAACCTTAAATAAATTTGGAAGAAAAAATAAAAACCTGCAACAAGCAACTGGAAACTATAATTTTTGAAGAAGTACATTTATAACTACAATTTAAAAATAAAGTACTTAGGAATAAATTAATTAAAAATGTGTGAAATCTTTTTCTGAAGAAAATTATAAAACTCAGATATTAAAATAGAAAATAAATGAAGATGTATGTCATGTTGATGCCTAAAAAGGTTTGATATGATAGAAATGTCAACTCTTTATTATCGTTCCAATAAAAAATTGAGTTATAGGGTCAATGCCATTGTAATCAAGTCCTAACATTTTTTCTTTTTGAGAAAATTGATCAACTAATTCTAAATGCATACAAAAAGTAAATGTCCAGATGCCTAAGTTTGAGACGCTTGCCCTATCCACTGTCAAAATTTATTGTTTGTGCTAATTACAATCATGTAGTTTTTGTACCTAGAAAATAAGGAAAGTAACTCATGAATGTACAGAAATCATATTTTGTTAAGAGGTGATACTCATATCCATGTGGAAAGGAAATGCTACTTAATAAATGGTGCTTGGAAAGCTGAGTCTCTGGAAAAAAAATACACAGTACACAGTATAAATAATTAAGCCCCCCACAGAAATGAATTTGATTATGAAAAAATTAAACCTTCAAACGTTTAGAAGAAAACATATGAAAAACACGTTTTGGCTTTGAGGAGGGAAGGACTTCTTAAGCAAAACAGAAAATGTGCTACCCACAAAAAAGTATACATTTTCTTATTTTATAATTAAGACCTTCTATCCATCAAAATATACCAGGTAGAAAATAAAAAGACTCTCCAGAGACTGAAAAGAAATAACTGTAGTACCTACAGACAACAAAGGATTAGTATGTGAAATATATCAAAGATCTCCATAAATCAACAAGAAAATGACTACCAATAGAAAAATGAGCAAAAATACATAAACCGGCATTTCACAAAACAGGAAACACAAATTGCCATAAACATATGAAAAAATCATCAATCTCATTAGAAATCAGGGATAGACAACTTAATTTAGTGTTTATTTTGTATCCATTATTTGGCAGTCTTTCTAGTTTAGCTACAAAGAAAGGTTATATATTACAATGCCTGTAAGGAATCTAGATTTCAAATTTGATAACCATGCTTTAAAATAAAATAGAATGCACATTATAATTCCAATTTGGTAGGTAGAAATATCTGTGCAGACACATATAACCAGTATGTATTATGCCATACTTATAGCAAAATTTTAAATCTATTCAAGCACTACCTGCTTGAATAGCACAGGATAAGGAAATTGGGTCCTTCTTGAAATAGTCCTCCCCAGTTATTCTTTTTAGGAGTCCTTTGTAGGGGTTTGGTGGGGGCAAAGACAAGGGAATTTCACATAAGGGGAGATGCTGCTCCAATAACCATTGTACTCCCTGCCTTCCTTCCCTGCTACCCATTGCCTCTGTGGGTCAGTGGGTCCCTACCCATGCTGCTTTCTTTGAATTCCCGAACTCTAAACCACATATAGACTACTTCTCACTTAGTTTGTTAGTCTCCTCTGGGCTGGGCTCTTCTTTCTTTCTGGCTTACAAAAAAGCACGTTTTGCTTCTTATAACTGACTCTTCTGATGAAGGCTCCCATGGCAGAGTTGTTGGGGCCTTAAGTGACACTCTCCTTTATAGAACAGCCCTCTTTTTTCCAGCACAGGGAGGGGAGGAGAGAGGCAGTGAAGGAGGCTTGCAGCTGGAAGCTGGGTCTAGACTAGGGGGAGGGTTGGCCATGGTCAGCAAAGAGGATGATCCTAAGGGTTGATGTTATCTGGTTCCATACATCAGCCTAATAGTGTTCCATCTCTGACCTGGCCCCAAATAATACTTGTTTGACTTCATTAAAGAAAATGAGAGTAAAGGGAAGAATATACCAAAAAATATTAATAATGGTTATATATAGGATGAGATCATGAATGATCCTTACTCTCATTTTTTCACTTTTTAACTTTCTATTTTTTTAAAAATGAACATTTATTCATCTTATGTTGAGCAAAACAATTCATGAAAGAAACAACAACCCCCCACCCCCCGCCAAAATATCTATTATGTTCTCAGAACTTTGTTCAATATATTCTGGGGATAATTGCTATTAAAAATATAAAATAATTCCCTTCGTTTAGAATTTTTCATTATTACAAATGCTTCTATAAGTAGATATTTCTACTCTGAATCTTATTTGGGACATTTACATTGTTTCTCAAGCAAGCCAACTTCTGTTCTCATTAGGCCTTCACATTTTATTTTTTAAATTATAGTCATCTACTCTCCACATTGTCTCTTTACCATGTCATGCAAAAATAAATCATCTAATGATAATCTCCTACGGTGTCAATATCTAGCTACAGAATAGAATTTGATCTCCTCTCCTCCACATGACATTGTTTCTAGAGGTCTCTTATCAGAGCAAAATCTCTGATTTTCTCATTTAAAGTTGTTACTGTTACCACAACAGCCAGTTCCATGCATATGACTAGTAATAGTCAAACTATGATTAAAAGTGAGTAACATCAGAAATGTAAAGTTCCACAGTTATACTCTTCAAATACTTAAGCACTACCTAATAAAACCTCTTAGAACAAATGCAAAAGTAAGAAAATAGAAAAAGAGACTTATTTTGTGCCTGGCATGAAATACTGGCATAACACAAAATAAAAGTTATTTCTGCTCGTAGGATTTCTTAGATACCATAAATCATACATTATTAAAATAATTTAAAATTTACTTTTAGTACAACTAGTTTTGAAAAATAAACCCACCCTTTTCATCATTGTTGACCCAAATCTTTACAGTAAAATACCAATTCACACATATTCATATGAAGCACTTGCAGAATAATATACCTGACAGAATTGAAATTCATTTAACATACTGAATATTTGTTGTAGATTATCTTGCATGAAATTCTCTCAAAAAGCCTATAAGATAGAGGAGACTGATGCCCTTACTGTATTGATAAGGAAGTTGAAGTTAGAGAGTGAGCTATAGACCCAAAGGTACCCTCCATGTTTTTCAATTATTAGGCTGACCTACATGTCTTAATAAATGTGTGGGCAGATCTTAGGTCTTTAACAACTTATTTTTAAAACAATAAGTATAAAACTACTAGTTTTGCCACTATCTGTTATTTACCACCCCCACTAATCTCTCTACCTACATTAATAAATATCTCCTTTAAAAATTCCTGAGGTGCATTAAGCTATGTATTTACGAGGTACTCTTGCCTTAATATCTGTGTTGAGGCCACCCTGCAAACTGCTTTGTAACAACACTAGGTATATCCAAAGCAGAGTAAATTTGACAGTGTAATCTGACAGGCAAAGAAGTCTCTGGAATTCAGCTTTACTTGGTGTCTCTCAGTTTGTATGTTATGTGGACTCTCAGAGCCAGCAGACAGGCCATGGGGCCACTACTGAGGTCATGGCTGGTGAGGGCCCTTCACAACACAAACTGGGGATGGACTGCTCATCCTGTGCTGGAGGGAGGACAGGGCACAGTCTCATTCATTTACAGCCAGTGAGAGCTGAGTATAGCAATGCCCAAAGAGGAAGATGGCCAATGCTCCTAGAGAGTTTTATCTGAGCCCGAAGACCTGACTGTGGATTCAGAACTGACGATTTAACAGGACGCAGCATCAGCTGCAGACAGCAGCCCAGAGACCAGCATATGCTGCCAACCTACTTCTGAAAACTACCTTGAGGCCAGAGAGTCCTTATTGCCCAGGTCACAAAGAAATTTAGCCTCCTCTGCACATACCCAAATTCCATCTTAGGGAGGAAAGCAGGGGATGGAGAGAGGAACATGAGAGACTAGCAATTTTTTATGCAAGAAAGATGAAAACAACCTAAAGGGACTATCTAACTTCTTAAATCATATTAAACTTAATCACAGAAGAATAAAACTCAGTTTTCATCCTTAATAAACAACTGATGGAGGCTGGGGTAATGATCAGATTAGCTATGGTTGAAGTAAAACAAATTAATTTTTTTGTGCATTCAAAATACAGTGTGAGTTAAACACTTTCACCCTTGCACACTGGCATTTATTAGAATAAATTTTGCTAGGTCCTGTACATACATCATCTCATTTAATTCTCACACAAGCCCTGTGTAAGAGAGAACATTATAATCCCTATTTTATACACGAGGAAAATAAGGTGAAAAGAGGTTATGCAACTTGCACAAAGTCACATAGCTAGTAACAGACCTGGGACAGGGAATGGATTGCTTACTTAAATGTTTTAATTTTAAAATAATTAAAATACACTTTAGATGAATTGAATTTTTTGAAATTTGAGATATTCAAGTGGAAGACTTCTGAATAGAGAAAGCTGAGTCGTCTTGTAAAGAAGTATATGCTTTCTGATTTGCATCTGAGATTTTGGTCTTCAGGCAAATTTTAAACAAAATGGATGCTCAAAAGGAGAAGGCAGAATTCTGCCAGTCTTGCCAGCAGTGAAGTAGTAATATGGGTTCACTAGAAAGAGGCTTTCAATATAGTAAGAACCAGAATGCCATTGGTGACTTACTTCTCTCATGCAATGGCACCAAGAAGCCTCCAAAGCAGGTTTTCAAGGTACGGTCTTTGCATTTAATCAAGTCTGGGTTTAATCCCTGTTCAGGCACTTAATAGCTATGTATGACAGTGACCATTTTAAGTTCATTTCCATTAGGTTAAAATGGCAATATGTCCAATCAGGATTAAAAGAGATAACATATGTAACATACTAAGCATGGCACCTGTCACATAGTTGGTCCTCAAAACTATCAATTTGTATCTGGCTCAAAAAAAAAATTCCATTTTTTTTTCCAAAAAGTGAAAGCTAATATTAACTTCCAGGTTTTTACTTTTACATTTAGCAAATGCAAACGTGCAATCAAGTTAATACCTTGGTTTACAAAGACAGAGCAAAAGAAAGAATCTCCTGAAGGGTATTTATCAGGTTTAGAAAATGCATTTGCTTACCAGCTCACCGAATTCATTATTGCCTAGGTCAAGTCTTTCCAACTGGGCCAGTTTGTGCATTGACCTACAACAGATGGAGAAAAATACTATTGTGAGGCAGTGCATGATACATTGTTCTAAAAGACATTCCAACCACCTTCCTGTCAGATTTACCTGATTGTGTAGTGCACAAAACTGGGGGTACTCTTCAGCAACAAGTAAATCTCAAATACACAAAATCTATGCAAACTGCCATCTGAAAAGCTACAGCATCTGTTCACAAATGCCAATATGGTTGGCATGCAAGGCTGGCTGCTTAACAAAAATCCAAGAAGCTTATTAAATATCTACACCAGTGGGAGGTGTAGGGTGGGGCCCCACTTCAATATTTTTAAGAGTCACCACAGGATTGGGAATCAATGGCTGAAACCAATTCTCAGCAAACCATTCTAAAATCTCATAATATGGCACCATTTCATCATCAGTCTTATTATTTTCTACTCCTTTAAATGAACTTCTGTTACAGACAAATTGTAGTCATTGTCTCCCAAACATATTGACTTGAAAGCTGCTATAGCTATGAATAGTTGTCAAACTGATACAGTTTTGGTCTGTGTCCTGACCCAAATCTCATCTTGAATTGTAATCCCCATAATCGTATACTGAGGAAGGGACCTGGTGGGAGGTGATTGGATCATGGGGGTGGTTTCTCCTATGCTGTTCTCATGAAAGTGAGAATTCTCATGAGATCTGAAGGTTTTATAAGTGTTTGACAGTTCCTCCTTCACATGTTCTCTCTCGCCTGCTGCCATGTAAGATGTGCCTGCTTCCCCTTCGGCCATGATTTTAAGTTTCCTGAAGCCTGCCCAGCCATGTGGAACTGTGAGTCAATTAAACCTCTTTTCTATATAAATTACCCAGTCTGGAGCACTTCTTTATAGCAGTGTGAAAACAGACTAATACACAAACCTTGGGCAAGAGTTGATGTCAAAGGTTCAGAGAACCCAAGTGCACTCCATATGCAGTCAGCATTTCTCAAAGCACTCTCAAGTAAACATACACTATGAGAAAATACAGTGCTTTTCTGAAAGATTTTTTTTTATCTCTCCACTAATCAGAATTCTGCCCTTAAGTCCTGCCTATACAGGAATTCTTCAGACACCATTGATTGAAATCTTAGAAATTTTAGTTTTATCACATTTAAAATGGATGTAGAAATTACCTTATAGGGCTTTTATGAACCTTAAATGAAATATTACTGCAATCCAGACGCTATCAGATACTCAGAAATGCAAAAAAAGTACGTACTCTTTCTTCACACAGCAACTATTATTGAAGAGAGTATTATGTGCTGATCTGGGGTATGGCAGAGAACAAAACAGATAAAAATTCCTACCTCAAAGGACTTTACATTCAGCAGGGAAGAATCAGAGTAAACAAAATAATAAAATAAAATAAAATAACATATTAAAAGGTTACAAGTGCTACAGAGAAAAGTTAAGCAGAGGAGGTAGATAGGGAGAATTCATATAAGGATTTAATTTTTAGTAGGGTGATCAGGTAAGGCCTCAATGAGAATACGAAATTGGAGCCAAGGCAGAAAGGAAATGAAAAAGCATGCTAATATGGAGATTCTAAAGCAGGGACATTTTACTTGCTTGAAGACATCCTAGCAGACCAGTATGGCTAAAGAAGAGAGAGAGAGGGAGGAGTAAAAAGATGATGTAATGGGGAGTTGCATAATATGTGATCTTACAGCACAATGTAGAGACTTTGGCTTTGATTCTGAGTGGGATAGGGGGTCACTGAAAGGTTTTTATGAAAGATGTTTCTGAAATGATTTGTTTTAGAAGAATATCTGTAATTGCAGGCTTATAAACAGACTGAGGGGGACAACAGTAGAAGAAGGAAGATCAAAGAGGAGGCTAATGTAATAAGTCAAATAAGAGGTGATGGTGGCTTGGACTGAATCCATTTTACTTCTTTCTTATTATAAAAAATTTATGGCCACAGTGGTGGCCATAATAAGGCAATGGTAAAGGTGTTGAGATGTGGTTGGGTTCTGGATATAGTTAAGATAAGAACTAAATGTCTTGATGAGTCAGCTGTGGGGAATGAGAGCTGACTGTGACTAAAGGTGTGTTTTGGTCTGAACAACTAGAAGGACGGAGTTGCAAGTGACTGATGAGGAAGACCAAGTGGAGCAGGGTTTTGGGTAGACTGGAAGTTCAGTTTTAGGTGTTCAGTTGGAAATTTCTACTCTAGAGTCAACTAGAGATGTTAATCATTCAGTTGCATAAACAAGCATAGACATCAAGAAAAGAGTCTAGGAAAGACATAATTTGAGCATGGTAGCATAGAGATGGCTTACCAGCTCACTGAATTCATTATTGCCTAGGTCAAGTCTTTCCAACTGGGCCAGTTTGTGCATTTACCTATAACAGATGAAGAAAAAATACTATTGTGAGGTCTTGAGAATATAGATCACCAAGGGCATGAATGTAGATAAAAAGAGAATAGGTCTGAATGGATATGAAGAACAAATAAGTAAAACTGAAAAGTGACTAGGGACATAGGAGAAAAAATAAGAAGAATGTAAAGTCCTGGAAGCCAAGTAAGAACAGTATTTCAGAGGCTGGCAGCCAAGATGGCCAAATAGGAAGAGCTCCGGTCTACAGCTCCCAGCGTGAGCGACGCAGAAGACGGGTGATTTCTGCATTTCCATCTGAGGTACCGAGGTCATCCCACTAGGGAGTGCCAGACAGTGGGGGCAGGACAGTGGGTGCAGCGCACTGTGCACGAGCCGAAGCAAGGCGAGGCATTGCCTCACTTGGGAAGCGCAAGGGTCAGGGAGTTCCCTTTCCTAGTCAAAGAAAGGGGTGACAGACGGCACCTGGAAAATCGGGTCACTCCCACCCTAATACTGCTCTTTTCCAATGGGCTTAAAAAATGGCGCACCAGGAGATTACATCCCGCACATGGCTCGGAGGGTCCTACGCCCACGGAGTCTCGCTGATTGCTAGCACAGCAGTCTGAGATCAAACTGCAAGGTGGCAGCGACGCCGGGGGAGGGGCGCCTGCCATTGCCCAGGCTTGCTTAAGTAAAAAAAGCAGCCATGAAGCTCAAACTGAGTGGAGCCCACCACAGCTCAAGGAGGCATGCCTGCCTCTGTAGGCTCCACCGCTGGGGGCAGGGCACAGACAAACAAAAAGACAGCAGTAACCTCTGCAGACTTAAACGTCCCTGTCTGACAGCTTTGAAGAGAGCAGTGGTTCTCCCAGCATGCAGCTGGAGATCTGAGAAAGGGCAGACTGCCTCCTCAAGTGGGTCCCCGACCCTGACCCCCGAGCAGCCTAACTGGGAGGCACCCCACAGTAGGGGCAGACTGACACCTCACACAGCCGGGTACTCCTCTGAGACAAAACTTCCAGAGGAACGATCAGACAGCAGCATTCGCGGTTCACGAAAATCCGCTGTTCTGCAGCCACCGCTGCTGATACCCAGGCAAACAGGGTCTGGAGTGGACCTCTAGCAAACTCCAACAGACCTGCAGCTGAGGGTCCTGTCTGGTAGAAGGAAAACAAAGAGAAAAAATATCCACAGCAAAAACCCATCTGTACATCACCATCATCAAAGACCAAAAGTAGATAAAACCACAAAGATGGGGAAAAAACAGAGCAGAAAAACTGGAACCTCTAAAAAGCAGAGCGCCTCTCCTCCTCCAAAGGAATGCAGTTCCTCACCAGCAATGGAACAAAGCTGGACGGCGTGTGACTTTGATGAGTTGAGAGAAGAAGGCTTCAGATGATCAAACTACTCCGAACGACAGGAGGAAATTCAAACCAAAGGCAAAGAAGTTAAAAATTTTGAAAAAAATTTAGATGAATGTATAACTAGAATAACCAATACAGAGAAGTCCTTAAAGGAGCTGATGGAGCTGAAAGCCAAGGCTCGAGAACTACGTGAAGAATGCAGAAGCCTCAAGAGCTGATGCAATCAACTGGAAGAAAGGGTATCAGTGATGGAAGATGAAATGAATGAAATGAAGTGAGAAGGGAAGTTTAGAGAAAAAGGAATAAAAAGAAATGAACAAAGCCTCCAAGAAATATGGGACTATGTGAAAAGACCAAATCTATGTCTGATTGGTGTACCTGAAAGTGATGGGGAGAATGGAACCAAGTTGGAAAACACTCTGCAGGATATTATCCAGGAGAACTTCCCCAATCTAGCAAGGCAGGCCAACATTCAGATTCAGGAAATACAGAGAACGCCACAAAGATACTCCCCGAGAAGAACAACTCCAAGACATATAATTGTCAGATTCACCAAAGTTGAAATGAAGGAAAAAATGTTAAGGGCAGCCAGAGAGAAAGGTCGGGTTACCCACAAAGGGAAGCCCATCAGACTAACAGCGGATCTCTTGGCAGAAACTTTACAAGCCAGAAGAGATTGGGGGTCAATATTCAACATTCTTAAAGGAAAGAATTTTCAACCCACAATTTCATATCCAGCCAAACTAAGTTTCATAAGTGAAGGAGAAATAAAATACTTTACAGACAAGCAAATGCTGAGAGATTTTGTCACCACCAGGCCTGCCCTAAAAGACCTCCTGAAGGAAGCACTAAACATGGAAAGGAACAACCGGTACCAGCCGCTGCAAAATCATGCCAAATTGTAAAGACCATTGAGGCTACGAAGAAACTGCATCAACTAATGAGCAAAATAACCAGCTAACAGCATAACTACAGGATCAAATTCACACATAACAATGTTAACTTTAAATGTAAAGGGACTAAATGCTCCAATTAAAAGACACAGACTGGCAAATTGGATAAAGAGTCAAGACCCATCAGTGTGCTGTATTCAGGAAACCCATCTCACGTGCAGAGACATACATAGGCTCAAAATAAAAGGATGGAGGAAGATCTACCAAGCAAATGGAAAACAAAAAAAGGCAGGGGTTGCAATCCTAGTCTCTGATAAAACAGACTTTAAACCAACAAAGATCAAAAGAGACAAAGAAGGCCATTACATAATGGTAATTGGTAAAGGGATCAATTCAACAAGAAGAGCTAACTATCCTAAATATATATGCACCCAATACAGGAGCACCCAGACTCATAAAGCAAGTCCTTAGTGACCTACAAAGAGACTTAGACTCCCACACAATAATAATGGGAGACTTTAACACCCCACTGTCAACATTAAACAGATCAACGAGACAGAAAGTTAACGAGGATACCCAGGAATTGAACTCAGCTCTGCACCAAGCGGACCTAATAGACATCTACAGAACTCTCCACCCTAAATCAACAGAATATACATTTTTTTAGCACCACACCACACCTATTCCAAAATTGACCACATAGTTGGAAGTAAAGCACTCCTCAGCAAATGTAAAAGAACGGAAATTATAACAAACTGTCTCTCAGACCACAGTGCAATCAAACTAGAACTCAGGACTAACAAACTCACTCAAAACCGCTCAACTACATGGAAACTGAACAACCTGCTCCTGAATGACTACTGGGTACATAACAAAATGAAGGCAGAAATAAAGATGTTCTTTGAAACTAACGAGAACAAAGACACAACATACCAGAATCTCTGGGACACGTTCAAAGCAGTGTGTAGAGGGAAATTTATAGCACTAAATGCCCACAAGAGAAAGCAGGAAAGATCCAAAATTGACACCCTAACATCACAATTAAAAGAACTAGAAAAGCAAGGCAAACACATTCAAAAGCTAGCAGAAGGCAAGAAATAACTAAAATCAGAGCAGAACTGAAGGAGATAGAGACACAAAAAAACCCCTTCAAAAAATTAATGAATCCAGGAGCTGGTTTTTTGCAAGGATCAACAAAATTGATAGACCGCTAGCAAGATTAATAAAGAAGAAAGGAGAGAAGAATCAAATAGATGCAATAAAAATGATAAAGGGGATATCACAACTGATTCCACAGAAATACAAACTACCATCAGAGAATACTACAAACACCTCCATGCAAATAAACTAGAAAATCTAGAAGAAATGGATAAATTCCTCGACACATACACCCTCCCAAGACTAAACCAGGAAGAAGTTGAATCTCTGAATAGATCAATAACAGCCTCTGAAATTGTGGCAATAATCAATAGCTTACCAACCAAAAAGAGTCCAGGACCAGATGGATTCACAGCCGAATTCTACCAGAGCTACAAGGAGGAACTGGTACCATTCCTTCTGAAACTATTCCAATCAATAGAAAAAGAGGGAATCCTCCCTAACTCATTTTATGAGGCCAGCATCACCCTGATACCAAACCCAGGCAGAGACACAACCAAAAAAGAGAATTACAGACCAATATCCTTGATGAACATTGATGCAAAAATCCTCAATAAAATACTGGCAAACCGAATCCAGCAGCACATCAAAAAGCTTATCCACCATGATCAAGTGGGCTTCATCCCTGGGACGCAAGGCTAGTTCAATATATGCAAATCAATAAATGTAATGCAGCATATAAACAGAACCAAAGACAAAAACTACATGATTATCTCAACAGATGCAGAAAAGGCCTTTGACAAAATTCAACAACACTTCATGCTAAAAACTCTCAATAAATTAGGTATTGATGGGACATATCTCAAAATAATAAGAGCTATCTATGACAAACCCACAGCCAATATCATACTGAATGGGCAAAAACTGGAAGCATTCCCTTTGAAAACTGGCACAAGACAGGGATGCCCTCTCTCACCACTCTTATTCAACATAGTGTTGGAAATTCTGGCCAGGGCAATCAGGCATGAGAAAGAAATAAAGGGTATTCGATTAGGAAAAGAGGAAGTCAAATTGTCCCTGTTTGCAGGTGACATGATTGTATATCTAAAAAACCCCATTGTCTCAGCCCAAAATCTCCTTAAGCTGATAAGCAACTTCAGCAAAGTCTCAGGATACAAAATCAATGTACAAAAATCACAAGCATTCTTATACACCAATAACAGACAAACAGAGAGCCAAATCATGAGTGAACTCCCATTCACAATTGCTTCAAAGAGAATAAAATACCTAGGAATCCAACTTACAAGGGACGTGAAGGACCTCTTCAAGGAGAACTACAAACCACTGCTCAATGAAATAAAAGAGGATACAAATGGAAGAACATTCCATGCTCATGGATAGGAAGAATCAATATCGTAAAAATGCCCATACTGCCCAAGGTAATTTATAGATTCAATGCCATCCCCATCAAGCTATCAATGACTTTCTTCACAGAATTGGAAAAAACTACTTTAAGGTTCATACGGAACCAAAAAAGAGCCCGCATCGCCAAGTCAATCCTAAGCCAAAAGAACAAAGCTGGAGGCATCATGCTACCTGACTTCAAACTATACTACAAGGCTACAGTAACCAAAACAGCATGGTACTGGTACCAAAACAGAGATATAGATCAATGGAGCAGAACACAGCCCTCAGAAATAACGCCGCATATCTACAACTATCTGATCTTTGACAAACCTGAGAAAAACAAGAAATGGGGAAAGGATTCCCTATTTAATAAATGGTCCTGGGAAAACTGGCTAGCCATATGTAGAAAGCTGAAACTGGATCCCTTCCTTACACCTTATACAAAAATTAATTCAAGATGGATTAAAGACTTAAATGTCAGACCTAAAACCATAAAAACCCTAGAAGAAAACCTAGGCATTACCATTCAGGACATAGGCATGGGCAAGGACTTCATGTCTAAAACACCAAAAGCAATGGCAACAAAAGCCAAAATTGACAAATGGGATATAATTAAACTAAAGAGCTTCTGCACAGCAAAAGAAACTACCATCAGAGTGAACAGGCAACCCACAAAATGGTAGAAAATTTTTGCAACCTACTCATCTGACAAAGGGCTAATATCCAGAATCTACAATGAACCCAAACAAATTTACAAGAAAAAAACAAATAACACCATCAAAAAGTGGGCAAAGGACATGAACAGACACTTCTCAAAAGAAGACATTTATGCAGCCAAAAAACACATGAACAAATGCTCACAGAAATGCAAATCAAAACCACAATGAGATACCATCTCACACCAGTTAGAATGGCAATCATTAAAAAGTCAGGAAACAACAGGTGCTGGAGAGGATGTGGAGAAATAGGAACACTTTTACACTGTTGGTGGGACTGTAAACTAGTTCAACCATTGTGGAAGTCAGTGTGGCGATTCCTCAGGGATCTAGAACTAGAAATACCATTTGACCCAGCCATCCCATTACTGGGTATATACCCAAAGGAATATAAATCATGCTGCTATAAAGACACATGCACATGTATGTTTATTGCAGCACTATTCACAATAGCAAAGACTTGGAACCAACCCAAATGTCCAACAATGATAGACTGGATTAAGAAAATGTGGCACATATACACCACGGAATACTATGCAGCCATAAAAAATGAAGAGTTCATGTCCTTTGTAGGGACATGGATGAAATTGGAAATCATCATTCTCAATAAACTATCGCAAGGACAAAAAACCAAACACTGCATGTTCTCACTCATAGGTGGGAAGTGAACAATGAGAGCACATGGACACAGGAAGGGGAACATCACACGCTGGGGACTGTTGTGGGGTGGCGGGAGGGGGGAGGGATAGCATTAGGAGGTATACCTAATGCTAAATGACGAGTTAATGGGTGCAGCACACCAGCATGGCATATGTATACATATGTAACTAACCTGCACATTGTGAACATGTACCCTAAAACTTAAAGTATAATAATAATAAAATAAAAAAAATTTTAAAAATCAAAAAAAAGAATAGTATTTCGAGGTGGATGCTATGACCAATTGTGACAAAAGCCGCTGACAGATCTGAGAACTGACCACTTAATTTGACAACATGGAGATTAGTGGTAATTTTGAGATGATTAGTTTTAGAAGTTTTAAGCTTTTGCCAATGCTCTTTCTTCTATTCAATATGCTTTTTACCCATTTATCACTCAAAATTATTTATTCCATAACAAAAATACATTGATTTTCTATTTTCTCCCAAGTTTAAGGTTTTAAAGATGAAAGGTGTTGTCCCCAGTATTAAGTAGTTCATAATCGAGAGAAATTACAAGTGGAATGAACAATTTCTACCCAATATGGCATTTGCCGTAAAAATCATATGTGTAGGTTGCTAGAGAACAAAAAGGAGAGGTACTTTTTCAGCCTTTGGGGAGGTAGGAATAGAAAATAGAAGGCTTTACTGAAGCTTTACTTTGGAGGAGCTGATGAGGTTAGAGAGTCAGGGGAGATGGTCATTTCAGGAGAAAATGTCAAAGAGGTAGGATGGAAGAGATCATGGTGCATTCAAGGAACTGCAGGTTAGCAGGAATAGTAAGAAAAATGTGCTGGGCATGGTGGCTCATGCCTGTAATCCCAGCAGTTTGGGGAGCCGAGGCAGGTGGATCACCTGAGGTCAGGAGTTCGAGACCAGCCTGGCCAACATGGTGAAACCCCCGTCTCTACTAAAAATACAAAAATTAGCCAGGCATGATGGCAGGTGCCTGTAATCCCAGCTACTCAGGAGGTTGAGGCAGGAGAATTGCTTGAATCTGGGAGGCAGAGGATGCAGTGAGCCGAGATAGTGCCATCGCACCCCAGCCTGGGGGACAAGAGTGAGAATTCGTCTCAAACAAACAAACAAAACAAACAGAATGAATGTAAGAATTGATAAGAAATAAGAAAAATGGTAGGAAGTAGTAAGAAATAATATGTAGGTAAGCACTAGATCATGAGATTATCTCCTGTGTCAAGCTAAGGAATTTGAGTTTTAGCTTGAAGGCAATGGAAGGCTTTAAGATTCAGGTAGGAAAAAGATACCAGGTTTTTATTTTAGAAAGCTCACATCAGCAACTTGGAATGATGTGGGCAATGGGGACAGGATATGTTAGCCCTAAGGCCAGATAACAGACTGTTTTGAAATTCATGTGGGATATAATTGGGGCCAGAAATAAGGCAATGGCAATATGAAAAATGTGATGGCAGACAGGAGAGATGCTTTGGAAAAAGACATGACTTGATTAATGATGATGACTGATTGGATGTCAGATGTAAAGGAGAGGAAAAAATTAAAGATAGTTTCTTAGTTGAATAGGAGTGAGAGTATATTAGAATGGAATAAATCTAAGGTGGAGATAGGTTGAATGTAATGGATTGTATTTTAAATACTATATTGGCTTTGAGGTGAATGCAAGACACTTATATTAGGAAAAAATGTGTGTGTGTGTTTGTGTGTATGTATGTGTGTGTCTGGAGCTCAGGCAAAAAGTCTTCACTGGAAATAAAGACTCGAGGAATAAAATCTTATCTACTCTACCTGAAAACGAACTCTCCTTTTTAACCCACATTCCATTTTCTTCCTTTTGCATGACTTACTTGGAGTTTACCACACACGTTCTTGAATTGTTACTTTTTCCAAATCTATCAGTCTCCTTTCTCCCCCCAGATCTTAAAATATGTTTCAAGATACCCAGAACGTCCTGTGTGGGACCACCAGCAGCCCAAAGATGGTTGTGAAACCTTGGCCAATGTTTTAAGGAGAACATCTGCTACACCTCTCACTAAATCTATACCACTGAATAGGTGCTTCCAGGGAAAGGGGCTTGGGGAATAGTTGGGGCCCATGAGGAGAGAATTAAATTGTCTTCTGAGCCTGGGAATAAGGAGTGGCAGATTCTCTCAAACCTTACTCTGAGACCACGTACCCAACAAACAAACAATAAGCACCAAAGTATTGGGGGCCCAGATGAAGGACCAAGTAACTAAGTGTGTCAAGTGAATAAGAAATGCTCATAGGAATAGTAGGTCACCTGCTTTTGACTTGACTGTATAGTTCTAGGCAACATGTATTCTAGTGAGAACCATAATGAGCTAAAGACCAGAGGTCTTTCTGCAATTTCTGGGATTCTATGAATTCCGTAGTTCTCACTGATGTCCCAGGAGAGTATGATATAAAGCTGAGAGTGGATTTTTGCCAGTCCAGTGGTTGAGGCCCAAGACAAAACTAATTTTATTAAAAGAAGAAATGAGTGATATCTTATGCTTCAGTGTCTTAAGGAATATTTTATTAGTAATAGGACTTATCTTTGTATAGGATAAATATTAATGATCTCTTAAATCCCTTGTATAATAGTGTTTCCAGACTCCTAAACACACTGATTATTCAATTTAGACTTACTAAAATTTGCCAATGTTTATTTTCCAAAACAGAGCATGCTCAAGTCTATCTGGCATTCTTGGTGGTTTTTTTTTTTTTAGTGGTTCCGGATTTAATTGGGGGTGAAAGGGTGCTGCAAAGTTGCTCAGAGGGCCCACAGCTGGGCCCACGAGTGTTTGCTTTTGCTACTGAACAGAGAAGCGTGGCCTAACTACAAACAACTCTGGGCCCTCGCATCTGCCTCCAGGACCTGGTGGGACATGGGGCGGCTCTGCTGACCAGATCTTCTCTTTGGAACACTCCTCCCACCACATTGCCCTGGGTCTGCGAGCCTCCCTCCCATGCTGAAGTCAACTCCTTAATGGAGAGTCTGGAGGTCGCAGCCCCAACTGGGGACGGACAGGGAGTGGGGAACCCCAGGGCCCCCAGTCTGGAAGGGCCCCCAGTCTGGAAGGGCCCCCTCCCAGCCATTTGGTAACAATAAATACTGTGTGACAGTGGCAGGGAGTGGGGGGTTCGGCCACTGGCCAGCAGGCAGCGGGGGAACCCCGAGGCCAGGCCTGGGCCCCCAATCCTCACTCCGTGCGGACAATGACGTGGATGCCGGAATCCGTGAACACTGTCCCGCTCATCTCCCCCGTCCACCGCGCAAACCAGGGGTCTTCAAATGGCTTCTGCATCTGACCTTTGCTGAAGGCACCCAGGTCTCCCCTGGCCTTGGCCGAGCTGCAGTCGCTGAATTGTGAGGCCGGAGACTCAAAGTCCTTCTCTCCTGCCTTGATCTTCTGGATGTAGCCGCTGATCAGCTCCAGGGCCTCCTCCTTGGTCCGGGTGATTTCCTGCCGCCAGGTCGAGGGCCGCCTTGACTGGCTTCACTAGCAGGTGCGAGCGGCGGACCCTGGCGGGCTCCCCCTGCCAGATTTTGCCGCCACTGCTGCTGTTCCCGCTGGGCCGCTCCCACTGGCTGGGGTTAGTGATGTGGTTGAAGTAGTACCCTCGGCCTGAGGGGCGGCTCATGCGCTTTTCCCAGCCAGGCGGCAGTTTCTCCTCGTCCGCCATCTTTCCTCCTCACACTCTTGTTTTTGTAAATAAAGTTTTATTGGAACACGGTCATATTTATTTGCTAATGTATCTAGCAAATACATTTGGCTGCTTGTGTACTACAACCACAGAACTGAATAGTTGAGAATGACATCCTATGGACTGCAGAGCCTGAAACATTTCCTATCTCTGAGGGCCTGGTGGCAGTTAGAATTAAACTCTACTCTCTAGATACTTTCTGACCAAGACAATGTATTAAAAAAAATTATTTCTTACCTTTATATTAGTGTAGTTTAAATTTGATCGATTCCTTTTGTGGGAAGAAAGGTACACTCTATGCCACCTCTAAGTCTTTTTCTATTGCTTTTGAAACCTTTGGTTCATAACTTCATGCCCGGGAAACCATATTTTAAAATTTATAATATAGCTTCCTACTATTCCTTTGACAGTCTTTTGAATGGGCAACAATTTTCTTTTGCTTGTTCTGGGGGGAAGAAAAGCTGTCCCATAGGGTTTTATGACCCATTTCCTGAAGCTTATTTATTTAAAATACCATTTCTTCTATTTTAATTTTATCTCATTTTATTTATATGACCGTAGTTTCCATCAGTTTTTAATTATTATCACTACAGTTTCATTCTGTCACTACATTTTCCACTTTTGAAGTTGTCTTTCTGCTGTTTCCCTACGTTTTGTACCTTTAAAATATTACGTTCTTATTTCTATTTTCAGAGATGGCATTCAGTATTATTTGCTGTATTTCACTCTTCTAAGTTTGACTGTCTTCACTTACCCACAAGATTTTAGACAGTCCATAACACAGTCTATTACTTTTCTTGTTCGTGTGCCAGTTGCTAAACTATAATCATTCTGTCAAATTGTCCAAAAAAAATGTTCCTTTTAGATGAACATATGTAACAGGGTTTTTAATTTCATGAGCATACAAACAAGTAAGATTTTCTCAGAAAAATAAAATAGAACTCATGGTATTTTTATGTTAGTATTGTTCTTTGTGAGCAATCATTCATTCATTCATTCCTATAACGTGCTTCTTTGTGGCAGGCGCCCTGTGGGCACTGGAGTTACAAAGATTCCAGAGACGCAGGGTTTCTCCACCTCAGCACTACTGACATTTTGGACTGGTTAATTCTTTGACATAGGGGGCTATCGTGTGCATTGTAGGATGTTTAGCACATCCTACACAGCCTCTGCTCTGAAGGGCTTATTTTCTAAATGGGAATGACCTTTAAATAAATAATTACTTCATAGAGTGACAAGTGACACGATAAAAGTATGGATAGATTGCTATAGGAACACAGAAGGAACAACAAACAGTTCAGTAATTAGGAATAATTTTAAGAAGTGGCATTTGAGCTAGGTTTTAGAGAAACTTGTTATAAAAATCACATGTACTTGCAAATGTAAAGAGAAATAATGAAAATACTGAAAGAGTAATTCTAAAGTTGAGATATAATCAATAGATTTTTTTGAGATTGTAGCTCGAGATAGCATTATGCACATAATCTTATATATGCAATACAACCTCAAAGGATTTAAAAGATTTTGGTCCAAAGTGAAGAAGCTCTAAAAATTCCCATTAGAGTATGTTGCAGGAAAGTCTATTGTCCTACTCTCATGAATGGAAAAGGAAACTTCTGGGATGTAGTGTTTGTCAACCTTGGCACAACTGACATTTTGTATGAGATAATTGTTTGTTGTGGGGGACTATCTTGTGCACTCTAAGATGTTTAGCAGCATCCAAAGTACCCACTAGATACCAGCAGCATTCTTTACAGTTGTTACCATCAGAATGTCTCCAGACATTGTCAAATGTCTCCTCTCTTTACTGATTGTCAGAAAAGTAAGCATCTTACCTCCATTTGTTACCTCCTTATGCTACTAAGTGGGTTCCCACGTGGCTTTCCCTTAGCTATTCAAACTAGCCTACCTGAGGAATGCACTCATTGGCTCTACTCCTTCTTCATGAAAGTAAGCACTGGTGGCTCTGGGGCCTATCTCCCTTTCTCCACATGGAAGTCCATTGGTGTGATTTCCCTATACAAATAGCTGAACCTGAAGATATGATCTCTACTGTAGGTCAGGGAGCAAATATTAGGACTTGATCACAAGTTTGGCACACATTCTCCATCAGTAATGCTAACTATTTGAACTTCATCCCTCTGAACCAAATATCTTGCTGATTATTTAGACTCATTTGCATATTAACTCAGTTATCTTAAGGAGAAAGTTCTAATAAAAATGGTGGTATTAAATATTTACCAATCTATAGTCACATTATACATGTAAAATTGTTGAAATGTGTAAAATTTCTAAATCATTGCTTTTATTATTGCTGTTGCTCCTGCCTGTAATGTTATTCCTGTAAATCTTCTCATAGCCAGTCCCTTTTCCTCATCTCAGCTCATATGTTAGTCCATTTTCCACCAACCAAAATAAACTATCCTTCTTGCCTTCATTTTATATATTACCCTATTTTATTTTCTTATTAACACCACTGAAAATATCTTAGTTTTTATTTGTTTATTTGTTGTTTTTCTCCCTCTGCTAGATTTAAAGTCCATGAGCGCAAGTAACTTGCCAATGTTATTCACAACATAAATAGCTTCTCAACCAGTGACGGTTAAATGAAGACATTTACACAGGCATGAATGAATGATTCTTTACCAGTAAGAAGCTGGAATTCTAGAATATTTACAAAGAGAAACCACTCAATTTCTATCAGGCATCTATAATTAATTGATAGTTGCCAAGGAGGCAGCTATAATTAATTAACAGTGGTCAATGAAAAATCCTGACAGGCCTATTTTAATGAATACTATAATGAGGATACATTAGTTCACTTATTGTGGAATATGCATGGAGCTAAAGGCAGATAAGGCAAAGTGCACCAGTCTCTGTATGTTCAAATCTTGTGTTAACTTCCTGACATTTCCAATAATAGGTTTTTTAAAAATTCAAATGATAAAAGAAATATTGGGTGAGATGTTTAGGTAGTTTTTACTTCTCTGAATATCTGAAGTGCAACGACAAAACTATATATATATAGTTTTATATATATATAATATATATAATATATATTTATATTTTATATTTTTATTTTCATTTTATATAAAATATATTTATATTATATATAATAAAATTTTATTTTTATATATAAAATATGTATATAATATATATTATATATATAAATATGTATATAATATATAATATATAAAATATGTATATAATATATATTATATATATAAATATGTATATAATATATAATATATAAAATATGTATATTATATATTATATATATAAAATATGTATATAATATATATTATATATATAAAATATACATATAAAATATATATATAAATTTATATATATATAAAATAGCTAAGACCACAGACCCTGGACTCAAACTACCTGGGTCTGAATCCTGGTTCCACCACTCACTAGCTGTTTGACTTTGAACAAGCTAAATAACATCTTTGAACCTCAGTTTTGTCATCTATAAGAATGATAATAAGAATCCCTATGTTATAGGGTTACTGTTATGATTAAAATAGTTAATATAGGTAAACCATGTAAACAGTGCCTGACACATGATAAATACTCTCTGTGTTAGTTATTAAAATACTTAGTGAAAGCTTTCAGAGTTTGAAAAAGCTTTAGAGATTGTCTAAGAAAGTGTTTTCTAAAGTTTTTCCAAGGATTTATAAGTGTTGCATGATTTTTAAAAAATTTCAGATGGCCAGTACATTTTGGCAAAGCTTGTTGAAAAAAATGTTACGCTTCTTATTGGCAGGACTTCTCAGACAAAATATACAAATGTTCGTTGTGAATCTCTAACAGATGGAAATAGTTTAAACTACTTCCTGTTTATGTAACCAAGGAACTTTTTCTTTTTTTCTTTCCTGCAGGACATTTCTTAGACTAGAAGCACACTTTGCCAGAAGTTTTTCTATCAAAACTTCATTTTGCAGGAGATGAAACAGTTCTTGTGTATCTCAGTCTGTGAAATCATAGACATACTTAATTTATGAAAACGCAGCCCTAGGTTTATTTAAGTAGGTTATTGTGATTATTTAAATTAGATTAGATCATCCTCATTTGCCTGCTTGAAACTCTGACCTGTTAGGCTCTGCGCCTCCGCTCCCAATATTCACTTCAGGCTCTCCTTGCATTTATGATTATTTTGGACATAGTTCTTTGGCTTAGTGTCACATTCCCCTTAAAGATGATGTGGTTTTGCCATTTGGCCTTATGCACTGTAACCTCAGCAAAGGGAGACACTCCCTTTTTACTAGAGGAGAATTGGTGACTTGCTCCATATCACACAGAAAATTAGTGACAGTGCTGACACAGGATCTTCATCTCTTTTTCTAGCACTGGCCAGTCATCTGAATCTGGCCTGTTTTGTCTGGCTTGACCATTGTTTAAATATGAATGTTTTTATGAAAAATATGTGCTCTACAGTTCACTATATTCTATGCCAGGAGTCAGCAAACATTCTCTGTAAAGGGCCACATTGCAAATGTTTCAGGCTCTCCAGTCCATATGGTCTCTGTCTCTACTCAATTCTACCATTGTTATATTACATGATATGTTAACAAATAGACATGGTTTTGTTGCAACAAATCTTTATTTACAAAAACAGACTTGCCAGATTTGGACAAGACATAGTCTATCAACCCTATTCTATACCTGTTCTTAAAGTCTAAGAATATTTAAGTTTCCAGACCATGAATAAAGATATAACAGATAAATTAAGGATTGAGAATATTTATTATTATAAAATTGTCACTAGATAACTATTTATATGTGTGTATTATTTGAAATCCTTAACTATTTATATGTATGTATTATTTCAAATAATGAGGAACACTGCTGGAATCCAGAGACATTTGCTCTTAATGCTGTCATTTTGGTTGCATTTATTAAAATTAAGTCCTTCCTATCATGCTATCACTTTACAGCATTTATCCGATTGCAAAGCTGGAAAATATTCCAGTTGAAGCAGTGATGGAATTTATGCAATATTTTGGTACATCTGTCACTTTGACAAAATTGTACAATCTATGATTATCTTTCTATTAGATTCAGAGGTTTTATCCATTTAAATGTACGATTACCTCTGAAGCCACATGAATTTGGCTGGAATGTTGTTTTCCCATAAATTTCCAGTGCAGCAACTTGGATTTGCTGACTCAGGATTCTGCAAATTTTTGGCATGGACTTATGCATTCCAGTTTTTAACTTGTTTTTCAAATGTGCTCACTCTTTCCAATTACTGGCTATTCATGGCACAAGGACAGGAAAACTTCTCCCAGTTATTGCTGTCTGATGTCTCTCTCTTAATGACACTTAAAAAAAGAATTTTTTCACTTTGCTTAGTCTGTGTCCTGTGTTTAATGGACATTTGGATTTTATGATTTAGACCTGTCAATTTTATCACATAATCATGGTCTTCTCTTGTTATTAATTCATCTCTTTGAATAAACTGCATATAAATAAATTGCTCTTTACAGCACAGTTACTGAAGACTGCAAGGCCCAGGATTTTATATTCTTTAAAAATGCAAACTCAGGCCGAGCACAGTGGCTCACATCAGTAATCCCAGCACTTTGGGAGGCCGAGGTGGGTGGATCATCTGAGGTCAAGAGTTTGAGACCAGCCTGGCCAACATGGTAAAGTCCCGTTTCTACTAAAAATACAAAAAATTAGCCAGGCGTGGTCATGGGTGCCTGTAATCCCAGCTACTTGGGTGGCTAATGCAGGAGAATCGCTTGAACCCAGGAGGTGGAGGTTGCAGTGAGCCAAGATCGCACCATTGCACTCCAGCCTGGGCAACAAGAGTGAAACTCCCATCTCACAAAAAACAACAAAAAAGGAAACTTCTGGAACACCTCATTATGAGAATATGTAACTTATTGTTGTTATAAACCAGGAAACATTAAATACCTAGTGTCTGATGGCAGATAAAACATAATTTCTATTATCAAATGTTTTCTTTAGTTAATACTATATCTTAAACCAAAATCACAGCTGTGATTGTTTGTACTTTTCAGCATTTCAGCTCAACTTCCCTCAAGAACAACAAAAAGTCAAACTGGCTTATGGCATCTTCCAAAAGGATATGTGACCAAATTAAACATCTATTATTTTGTGAAAGAATATTGGGAAGACCTAATTTTTTAAACCACTTTGTTAATGTTTATCAGTTAAGGTATTACTCCTTGCAGTATTTAAATTATTAGGATAAACATTGAAAATATATAATTTGCATTAAGCTGTCACATATTTTGAGGATTTCCTTAGGAAATATTTTTTCCTTTTAGATATTCAACATTGAACAGTTTAGGTTAATTTTGTGATGTCTTATTGAAAAAGTTTTCTTTCCTATGATTATCTCTAGTTTAATGCACAATACGAAAAAAAGATTCTGTACAAAGAAGTAACTTCATTAGTAACCTTTTAAGAATACATCTTGTTTATACAGTAAGGTATATTTGTTAAATAAAACAGAAAGATTAAGTTGTAAAATTGTACCTTAATAACAGCAACTGGCTATAGGACAAATACTGCACTACTGCTTTTAATGAAGGGTTTAATTAGACTGAAGAGAAAACTGAATTTTATTACTTTCTATATAGTCTTCTTGAATTTATAACCAGAACCAATTATTCATTCATGCTGTACATGAATTTTCCACTGACTGAAAATTATTGTGCAGTCCTAACTCACGATTACACAGCAAAGATATAATCATGCTTGATAGAACTTTTGAGCTCTTTGTGAGGGAAAAGGTGCCCTATAAGCAAGAACAATGACATTATTTCTGAGGGTGGGGGGCTACTCTGTCAGAGCTGAAGGTCCTAGAATGCATAAAGCAGCAGTCCAATCAAAAGGTTATGAGAAACATAATCAGTTACTAATATGCCCATTTTCATTAGAACATATTGCAACCTATATTATATGCTTATGAAGAGATGTTGAATGTTACTGAAAAAATAGTTAAGCCAAGTTAAGCTGTTTTAAAACTCTTGTAGATAACTGGGCAAGGACCACCACCACCACAAAGTTTCTTTTCTAAAAGACCCCTTTAACACATACATATGCATGTGTGCATATACAAGGACACACAATGTGTCAGGCTCATTGTTTTCTGGCTGTATTTCATTGAAAAAGTTATTACTTGTTATATTGGGCTTTCTGAGTATTAATATTTATGTACAATCGTTGCTCAGTATCCTTGGGGGAATTGGTTCCATGACCTTCCTGGATATAAAAAATCCACTGATACTCTAGTTTCTGCAAAATGGCATAGTAGTTGCACCTAACCTACACACATCCTCCTGTATGCTTTAAATACCTAATACAATGTAAATACATGATACAATGTAAATGCTTTGTAAAGATTTGTTATACTGTGTTGTTTTCTTACTCGTATTTTTAAAATTATTGTAGTTTTTTTTTTTCAAATATTTTCTATCTGCAGAGGTCTAACTGTGCTTTTACAGAGTTTGGCCTTAGATTGTTGATACCCTGACGGGTGTATCAAATAGGCATAACTCCGTGACTAAGCTGTCAGGGAATTTAAACTTTAGAGGCTAAGGACCTTTAAAAGTAATCTGCCAAAGTAGCCATGGCCATTTCCCATGCAACTACCTTTCTTACTTGCCAGCAGAACCTGCCCTGCATCAGAGATGAGAAATGTCATATAGTCATCATCCAAATTTCTTTTGCAACTAGGACATGAACTTATGACCTAGTTCTGGCCACTGGAACAGGAAGAGGACTCTGCTGGAGGAGATTGTGAGAAAGATTTCCCTCCATGATTTAAGAGGGAGGAAGCATGCAAATCAAAACAACAATAAGATACCATCTCACACCAGTCAGAATGGCTATTACTAAAAGTCAGAAAATCACAGATGATGGTGAGGTTATGGAGAAAAGGGAACACTTAAACACTGTTGATGGGGAAATAACTTAGATTAGTCATTGTGGAAAGCAGTTTGGCAATTTCTCAAAGAACTTACAACAGGGTGGAGCCAAGATGGCCGAATAGGAACAGCTCCAGTCTACAGCTCCCAGCATGAGTGATGCAGAAGATGGGTGATTTCTGCATTTCCATCTGAGGTACTGGGTTCATCTCACTAGGGAGTGCCAGACAGTGGGCGCAGGACAGTGGGTGCAGTGCACCGTGCGCGAGCCGAAGCAAGGCAAGGCATTGCCTCAATTGGGAAGCGCAAGGGGTCAGGGAGTTCCCTTTCCTAGTCAAAGAAAGGGGTGACAGACGGCACCTGGAAAATCAGGTCACTCCCACCCTAATACTGTGCTTTTCCGACGGGCTTAAAAAACGGCATACCAGGAGATTATATCCCCCACATGACTCGGAGGGTCCTATGCCCACGGAGTCTCCCTGATTGCTAGCATAGCAGTCTGAGATCAAACTGCAAGGCGGCAGCGAGGCTGGGGAAGGGGCGCCTGCCATTGCCCAGGCTTGATTAGGCAAACAAAGCAGCCGGGAAGCTCAAACTGGGTGGAGCCCACCACAGCTCAAGGAGGCCTGCCTGCCTCTGTAGGCTCCACCTCTGGGGGCAGGGCACAGACAAACAAAAAGACAGCAGTAACCTCTGCAGACTTAAATGTCCCTGTCTGACAGCTTTGAAGAGAGTAGTGGTTCTCCCAGCATGCAGCTGGAGATCTGAGAGCAGGCAGACTGCCTCCTGAAGCAGGTCCTTGACCTCCGAGCAGCCTAACTGGGAGGCACCTCCCAGTAAGGGAAGACTGACACCTCACACGGCTGGGTACTCCTCTGAGACAAAACTTCCAGAGGAACAATCAGGCAGCAGAATTTGCGGTTCACCAAGGTCTGCTGTTCTATAGCCACCGCTGTTCTGCAGCCACTGCTGCTGATACCCAGGCAAACAGGGTCTGGAGTGGACCTCTAGCAAACTCCAACAGACCTGCAGCTGAGGGTCCTGTCTGGTAGAAGGAAAACTAACAAACAGAAAGGACATCCACACAAAACCCTTCTGTACGTCACCATCATCAAAGACGAAAAGTAGATAAAGCCACAAAGATGGGGAAAAAACAGAGCAGAAAAACTGGAACCTCTAAAAAGCAGAGCACCTCTCCTCCTCCAAAGGCACGCACTTCCTCACCAGCAACGGAACAAAGCTGGACGGAGAATGACTTTGATGAGCTGAGAGATAACTAGAATGGATAACTAGAATAACCAATACAGAGAAGTCCTTAAAGGAGCTGATGGAGATGAAAGCCAAGGCTCGAGAACTACGTGAAGAATGCAGAAGCCTCAGGAGCCAATGCGATCAACTGGAAGAAAGGGTATCAGTGATGCAAGATGAAATGAATGAAATGAAGCAAGAAGCGAAGTTTAGAGAAAAAAGAATAAAAAGAAATGAACAAAGCCTCCAAGAAATATGGGACTATGTGAAAAGACCAAATCTACGTCTGATTGGTGTACCTGAAAATGATGGGGAGAATGGAACCAAGCTGGAAAACACTCTGCAGGATATTATCCAGGAGAACTTCCCCAATCTAGCAAGGCAGGCCAACATTCAGATTCAGGAAATACAGAGAACACCACAAAGATACTCCCCGAGAAGAGCAACTCCAAGACACATAATTGTCAGGTTCACCAAAGTTGAAATGAAGGAAAAAATGTTAAGGGCAGCCAGAGAGAAAGGTCGGGTTACCCACAAAGGGAAGCCCATCAGACTAACAGCGGATCTCTCCGCAGAAACCCTAAAGCCAGAAGAGAGTGGGGGCCAATATTAAACATGTTTAAAGGAAAGAATTTTCAACCCAGAATTTCATATCCAGCCAAACTAAGCTTCATAAGTGAAGGAGAAATAAAATACTTTACAGACAAGCAAATGCTGTGAGATTTTGTTGCCCCCAGGCCTGCCCTAAAAGACCTCCTGAAGGAAGCACTAAACATGGAAAGGAACAACCGGTACCAGCCACTGCAAAAACATGCCAAAATGTAAAGACCATCAAGACTAGGAAGAAAACTGCATCAACTAACGAGCAAAATAACCAGCTAACATCATAATGACAGGACCAAATACACACATAACAATATTAATTTTAAATGAAAATGGGCTAAATGCTCCAATTAAAAGACACAGACTGGCAAATTGGATAAAGAGTCAAGACCCATCAGTGTGCTGTATTCAGGAAACCCATCTCATGTGCAGAGACACACATAGGCTCAAAATAAAGGGATGGAGGAAGATCTACCAAGCAAATGGAAACAAAAAAAGGCAGGGGTTGCAATCCTAGTCTCTGATAAAACAGACTTTAAAACAACAAAGATCAAAAGAGACAAAGAAGGCCATTACATAATGGTAAAGGGATCAATTCAACAAGAAGAGCTAACTATCCTAAATATATATGCACCCAATACAGGAGCACCCAGACTCATAAAGCAAGTCCTTAGTGACCTACAAAGAGACTTAGACTCCCACACAATAATAATGGGAGACTTTAACACCCCACTGTCAACATTAGACCCAACAACGAGACAGAAAGTTAACAAGGATACCCAGGAATTGAACTCAGCTCTGCACCAAGCGGACCTAATAGACATCTACAGAACTCTCCACCCCAAATCAACAGAATATACATTTTTTTCAGCACCACACCACACCTATTCCAAAATTGACCACATAGTTGGAAGTAAAGCTCTCCTCAGCAAATGTAAAAGAACGGAAATTATAACAAACTGTCTCTCAGACCACAGTGCAATCAAACTAGAACTCAGGACTAACAAACTCACTCAAAACCGCTCAACTACATGGAAACTGAACAACCTGCTCCTGAATGACTACTGGGTACATAACAAAATGAAGGCAGAAATAAAGATGTTCTTTGAAACTAACGAGAGCAAAGACACAACATACCAGAATCTCTGGGACACATTCAAAGCAGTGTGTAGAGGGAAATTTATAGCACTAAATGCCCACAAGAGAAAGCAGGAAAGATCCAAAATTGACACCCTAACATCGCAATTAAAAGAACTAGAAAAGCAAGAGCAAACACATTCAAAAGCTAGCAGAAGGCAAGAAATAACTAAAATCAGAGCAGAACTGAAGGAGATAGAGACACAAAAAAACCCTTCAAAAAATTAATGAATCCAGGAGCTGGTTTTTTGCAAGGATCAACAAAATTGATAGACCGCTAGCAAGACTAATAAAGAAAAAAAGAGAGAAGAATCAAATAGACGCAATAAAAAATGATAAAGGCGATATCACCACTGATCTCACAGAAATACAAATTACCATCAGAGAATACTACAAACACCTCCATGCAAATAAACTAGAAAATCTAGAAGAAATGGATAAATTCCTCGACACATACACCCTCCCAAGACTAAACCAGGAAGAAGTTGAATCTCTGAATAGATCAATAACAGCCTCTGAAATTGTGGCAATAATCAATAGCTTACCAACCAAAAAGAGTCCAGGACCAGATGGATTCACAGCCGAATTCTACCAGAGCTACAAGGAGGAACTGGTACCATTCCTTCTGAAACTATTCCAATCAATAGAAAAAGAGGGAATCCTCCCTAACTCATTTTATGAGGCCAGCATCATCCTGATAGCAAAGCCTGACAGAGACACAACCAAAAAAGAGAATTTTAGACCAATGTCCTTGATGAACATTGATGGAAAAATCCTCAATAAAATACTGGCAAACCGAATCCAGCAGCACATCAAAAAGCTTATCCATCATGATCAACTGGGCTTCATCCCTGGGATGCAAGGCTGGTTCAACATACATAAATCAATAAATGTAATCCAGCATATAAACAGAGCCAAAGACAAAAACCACATGATTATCTCAACAGATGCAGAAAAGGCCTTTGACAAAATTCAACAACGCTTCATGCTAAAAACTCTCAATAAATTAGGTATTGATGGGACATATCTCAAAATAATAAGAGCTATCTATGACAAACCCACAGCTAATACCATACTGAATGGGCAAAAACTGGAAGCATTCCCTTTGAAAACTGGCACAAGACAGGGATGCCCTCTCTCACCACTCTTATTCAACATAGTGTTGGAAATTCTGGCCAGGGCAATTAGGCAGGAGAAGGAAATAAAGGGTATTCGATTAGGAAAAGAGGAAGTCAAATTGTCCCTGTTTGCAGACGACATGATTGTATATCTAGAAAACCCCATTGTCTCAGCCCAAAATCTCCTTAAGCTGATAAGCAACTTCAGCAAAGTCTCAGGATACAAAATCAATGTACAAAAATCACAAGCATTCTTATACACCAATAACAGACAAACAGAGAGCCAAATCATGAGTGAACTCCCATTCACAATTGCTTCAAAGAGAATAACATACCTAGGAATCCAACTTAAAAGGGATGTGAAGGACCTCTTCAAGGAGAACTACAAACCACTGCTCAATGAAATAAAAGAGGATATAAACAAATGGAAGAACATTCCATGCTCATAGGTAGGAAGAATCAATATCGTGAATATGGCCATATTGCCCAAGGTAATTTATAGATTCAATGCCATCCCCACCAAACTACCAATGACTTTCTTCACAGAATTGGAAAAAACTGCTTTAAAGTTCATATGGAACCAAAAAAGAGCCCTCATCGCCAAGTCAATCCTAAGCCAAAAGAACAAAGCTGGAGGCATCACGCTACCTGACTTCAAACTATACTACAAGGCTACAGTAACCAAAACAGCATGGTACTGGTACCAAAACAGAGATATAGATCAATGGAACAGAACAGAGCCCTCAGAAATCATGCCACATATCTACAACCATCTGATCTTTGACAAACCTGAGAAAAACAAGCAATGGGGAAAGGATTCCCTGTTTAATAAATGGTGCTGGGAAAACTGGCTGGCCATATGTAGAAAGGTGAAACTGGATCCCTTCCTTACACCTTATACAAAAATTAATTCAAGATGGATTGAAGACTTACATATTAGACCTAAAACCATAAAAACCCTAGAAGAAAACCTAGGCAATACCATTCAGGACATAGGCATGGGCAAGGACTTCATGTCTAAAACACCAAAAGCAATGGCAACAAAAGCCAAAATTGACAAATGGGATCTAATTAAACTAAAGAGCTTCTGCACAGCAAAAGAAACTATCATCAGAGTGAATAGGCAACCCACAAAATGGGAGAAAAATTTTTGCAACCCACTCATCTGACAAAGCGCTAATATCCAAAATCTACGATGAACTCACACAAATTTACAAGAAAAAAACAAACAATCCCATCAAAAAGTGGGTGAAGGATATGAACAGACACTTCTCAAAAGAAGACATTTATGCAGCCTAAAAACACATGAACAAATGCTCACCATCACTGGCCATCAGAGAAATGCAAATCAAAACCACAATGAGATACCATCTCACACCAGTTAGGATGGTGATCATTAAAAAGTCAGGAAACAACAGGTGCTGGAGAGGATGTGGAGAAATAGGAACACTTTTACACTGTTGGTGGGACTGTAAACTAGTTCAACCATTGTGGAAGTCAGTGTGGTGATTCCTCAGGGATCTAGAACTAGAAATACCATTTGACCCAGCCATCCCATTACTGAGTATATACCCAAAGGACTATAAATCATGCTGCTATAAAGACACATGCACATGTATGTTTATTCCAGCACTATTCACAATAGCAAAGACTTGGAACCAACCCAAATGTCCAACAATGATAGACTGGATTAAGAAAATGTGGCACATATACACCACGGAATACTATGCAGCCATAAAAAATGAAGAGTTCATGTCCTTTGTACAGACATGGATGAAACTGGAAACCATCGTTTTCAGTAAAGTATCGCAAGGACAAAAAAGGAAACACCGCATGTTCTCACTCATAGGTGGGAATTGAACAATGAGAACACATGGACACAGGAAGGGGAATATCACACTCTGGGGACTGTTGTGGGGTGGTGGGAGGGGGGAGGGATAGCATTAGGAGATATGCCTAATGCTAAATGACAAGTGAATGTGTGCAGCACACCAACATGGCACATGTATACATATGTAACAAACCTGCACATTGTGCACATGTACCCTAAAACTTAAAGTATAATAATAATAATAATAAAAAACTTACAACAGAATTACCATTTGATCCAGCAATCCCATTATTGGATATATACCCAAAGGAATATAAATTACTCTAGCATAAAGGCATATGCATGTGTATTTTCATCACAGCACTATTCACAAAAGTAAAGACATGGAATTAGACATGGAATCAACCTAAATGCCCATCAATGGTAGACAGAATAAAGTCTACCACTGAGGACATAACTGAGTTCTTTTTCATAACTGTGTAATATTCTATGATGTAAATGTAGAATATTACATATGTAATTATACATAATGGAGGGCGTTATCTTCAGTGGATTAATGCAGGCACAGAAAACCAAATACCGCATATTCTCAGTGATAAGTGGGAGCTAAATACTGAGTATATATGGACAAGAAAAAGGAAACAGACGCCAGGGCCTACTCAAGGGTTGTGTGTGGGAGGAGGGTGAGAATAGAAAAACTGCTTATTGGGTATGATGCTCATTACCTGGGTGACAAAATAATCTGTACATCAAACCCCTGTGACATGCAATTTACTTATATAACAAACCTGCACATGTACCCCTGAACCTAAAATACATTTTTAAAAATGTAAAAAACCAAAAAGATCAGGAGAAAGTGCATTTAAATAAGTTAAAAAGAAATAGAAAATATATAGCAATATATTTGCATAATTTTTTATGTTACTCAAAATACTAAAAAAGAAATTTTTATAAATCATTTAGGATTCAGAGTATCCTTTATGTTTTTTCCTCACCACATTTAACTTTCCAATATTCTAGGTTTCCATTTGCATGGTTTTTTCATCAATTATTCTGTGGATATCAGAGTGATTTCCAAGTTTATAATTTCTTCTTTTCAGAAACCATGTCTGTGATTCTACATGCATTGTTTCTTTTACTTTTAATTACTTCAGAATTAAATATGTTAACATTTTTCAAATTAGTATTCTTCTTTTTAAATATTTATTGTATCTTCCAAAAAATTACTCAAAAATTCTTTTTCTGTAAGTTGTTTCTTCTTAAAATAATATAGCATCAGACTCAACTTGTTTATGACTCCACAGTTATTCCTTCTATGTAAGATATTCCTAGAGATTATTCTCTTACCATTTGATTGCTAAAACCTATATTGCTGGTATATTTGTGAATAGTGTCTATAAATATGGAAGGAATGGTACCAGTTCCTCTGGTAGAATTTGGCTGTGAATCTATCTAGTCCTGGACTTTTTTTGGTTGGTAGGCTATTAATTATTGCCTCAATTTTAGAGCTTGTTACTGGTTTATTCAGGGATTTGACTTCTTCCTGGTTTAGTCTTGGGAGGGTGTACGTATCCAGGAATTTATCCATTTCTTCTAAATTTTCTAGTTTATTGGCATAGAGGTGTTTTTAGTATTCTCTGATGGTAGTTTGTATTTCTGTGGGATCAGTGGTGATCTCTCCTTTATCATTTTTTATTGTTTCTATTTGATTCTTCTCTCTTTTCTTCTTTATTAGTCTGGCTAGCGATCTATTTTGTTAGTCTTTTCAAAAAACCGGCTCCTGGATTCACTGATTTTTTGAAGGGTTTTTTGTGTCTCTATCTCCTTCAATTCTGCTCTTATCCTAATTATTTCTTGTCTTCTGCAAGCTTTTAAATTTGTTTGCTCTTGCTTCTCTAGTTCTTTTAATTGTGATGTTAGGGTGTTGATTTTAAGTCTTTCCCACTTTGTCTTGTGGCCATTTAGTGCTATAAGGGCCCCTGTGGTATAGGCACCTGATGGAATCTACTGGTCTGTGGGTTGTGAAGACTGTGGGAAAGGTGTAGTATCTGGGCCAGAGTGCACCATCCCTCACGGCAGAGTCCTTCATGGCTTCCCTTGGCTAGGGGAGGGAGTTCCCTGACCCCTTGTGCTTCCCAGGTGAGGCGATGCCCCACCCTGCTTCCGCTCGCCCTCTGTGGGCTGCAACCACTGTCTAACCAGTCCCAGTGAGATGAACTGAGTACCTCAGTTGGAAATGCAGAAATCACCTGCCTTCTGTGTTGGTCTCTTCTGGGAGCTGCAGACTGGAGCTGTTCCTATTCAACCATCTTGCCCAGCTCTCTGGTGCAATGGCAACTTAAGAACAAATTTCACTTAGGATAACTTTCTGATTGGCCCTGACCAGGAATAACTTTTTGCCATGGTTATCATTTGTCATAAAGATTATCATGCTAAAAAAATGACTATTATCAATCAGCATTTGGAAGTTGCGAAATAAAATATAAAAGGACAACTCTCAGAAATAATGGACTGTACAATAAAAATAACAATGGGTAAGAAATCTAAACGAGACCATTGTGAAATGTGCCTCATAATGAAAACTCACTTCAATCAAAGAACTGTAAAAGACACGAAGTCTAATTGCATTATTTCTTATGGGTAATTATAGTTACATAAAGCAAATCTTGCATCAACCATTGCTTTTCAACATACTCTCATAAAACAGTATGTTTCTGAACTTGAATTTTATTGAATAAAGATTAATTTTTTGTCAATGTGATAACACTTGGCTAATTGCTCAAAGAGCAAGAAAAGTCTGATTCTTCACATTATTTTTATCATGTGGACAAAACAAGTTGATTATCTAATCTCTTTACTTTTGTACTATACTGATACTTCACTTTATAACGTCTCTGAAAATTGAAGCTTTTTTTTTTGTTTGTTTTGTTTTGAAACAGGGTCTGGCTCTGTCACCCAGGCTGGAATGCAATGGCAATCTCAGCTCACTGCAACCTCCACCTCCTGGGTTCAAGCAATTCTTGTGCCTCAGTCTCTTGAGTAGCTGGGACTACAGATGCATGCCACCATGCCTGGCTAATTTTTGTATTGTTTTGTAGAGACGAGGTTTTACCACGTTGCCCAGGCTCGTCTCAAACTCCTGGAATCAAGTGATCTGCCCACCTCAGCCTCCCAAAGTGCTGGGATTACAGGTGTGAGCCACCACACCTGGTCCCAATTAAAGCTTTTTAATTTCATCAACCAGATAACTAATTTTTAAAATCAATTTAACAAACATCATTTGAGTATGTATTAGATTCCAGGCACTGGGCTAAGGATGGGGATTAACATGTGGCTGTTGCCTTCAGGTCCTCACAACCTAATGGAGTAGTTATAAAAGCTCCCAATTAGTAATAATAATGGCTATTATAAAGTCTTATTATGTGTGTCATAGCAATTCAAGGATTAACAAAGCAGACACAGTTCCTGCCCTGATGGAGCATACATTCTATCATACAATTTACATATTAAATTATTATGAAATTAATATATTAATTTATTACAGTTGGGAATCATGATACCCAGAAGTCAGAGTACTATGAGAGCTTGTAATCAGGGCTTGATCTACAGATGGCTTTATATAAGATAACACTGGAATTAGGGCTTAAGAGATAATGAGTTCACCAGATGGAGAAGGTAGAATGGGAATCCCAAGCAAAGAAAATAACACTAGCATCAGTATTCAGTTAAGTGTAAAAAGTATTTTGCATGATTTAGAAATAGCAATGTAGTTTTTTTTAATAAAGTTCTCTGCAATATGAAGGAGATCAAAGATGATTTTTGTTTTCTTAACATTAATGGCCAAGGAAGAGATAGTTATTTCTCAAGAGCAATTCGCTCTTGGAGAAGGCTGGTTCAGACAATTATTTCCCTATCAGGCTACAGTAGGTCATGTTCCCAGGGTAAAACTGTGCTGAAACTTTACTCCGTGAGCAGGGTTTCATTCTTAGGAATGGAGAACAACTGTTAGCACCAAAACTAGATGAGGAAGCCCACTTCCCCCATAAGAAAAGGGAGGAGTTCAAATGAAACAAGGAGAAATAACTTGCCTCTTCTCTATTTTCTATTTTAATGAGTATTACTACCATGCTCCCAGTAGCCTTTAATAGAAACATGGAAGCTATTCTAAACTTTTTTCTCTGTCATTCTCCAATCAGTTACAAACACCTATGTATTCTATTTCCATTATTATCTCTTGAATGTGTACTCTCTTTTCATCCCCTCTGCCACTGTTTTAGTTTTGCCCTTCTTACTTCTTGGATGATGGCAACCCAGGCATTTGTAACAGCCTCTTCACTAGTCTGCCTGCCTCCACTTTCAGCTGCTTCCAATCCATAACATCGTCACCAGAGTAAACCCCAAAATAATTTGATCATATCATTTCTGGGCTCAGAAATACAATTATTTAAAGAAAAAGTCTAAATTCCTCAATATTGCATTCAAGGAACTTCATAATTTGACACCAGCTTACCTTTCTGGTTTTATTGCCTGCAAAACCACTGTATACATTGTAATTTACAAGCATATTGAACTATTTATAGTGGCTAAATGAATTCGGTTCTCTCATGGGAGTCATTCTCTGGTAGATTTAGTTTTGGAGGTCATGAGATTAAAGCTAGCCATTTTAAATACATCTCAGAGGACTCCTCAGATTAAAAACATGCAATTTAGAATACAGGTTGCATATCCCTAGTGTGAAAATCCAAAACCTACAATGCTTTAAAATCTGAAATATTTTGAGTGCCAACGTGATGCTCAAAGGAAATGCTCATTGGAGCATTTCAGAATTTGGATTTTGAATTTTCATATTAGTGATGCTCAACCAGTAATTGCTTTTTAAGGTAGAATTGTTGGGGAGAATATTTATTATGATTTGGCACCTTAGAAGAATATTGTATGCTACAATAAAACTCATAATTTTTATAGATCAAAAATAAGAAAACAATATCAACACTCTTGATTTGTATGCAACCAACTGAGAGCTCTCCTCTGAAGCTGATCAATAAATAATAATTTTTAAAAATGTATGGGAAGAAGTTTATCCTAGAATACAAAGAAGAAAAATGAAGTGTTAGTTTATCACTATTTCTTAATTTAAAAGCTATTAAAACAGATGTAGATTCTGGGTTTTATGATAAGGACCAAAACTAAATGGAACCTCTATTATGATTACTTCTCTTCCAAATCCACACGATGTGTACTTGTGATCCCATAAAAACTATTGACTCTCTTCCATACCCGTCTCACAGGCAACAGACTCCTATCAGTAATATTGTTTATTAGTTGGAGCAAGGGTTTGCAGCTGATAACCTGCAGGCCAAATCTGGTCCGCTGTTCTTTTTATACAGCCTACAAATTTGGAATGGTTTTTACGTTTTTAAATAGTTGGAAAAGACAAAATAATAATATTTTATTATATGTGAAAAGGATATACATTTCAAATTTCAGTGTTCATAAAATAAATTTTATTACAGCAAAGCTATTTAGTCTGTTTGTGCTGCTATAACAGAATACCACGGACTGGGTCATTTATAAAGAAGAGAAGCTTATTTTCTCACAGTTCTGGAGGTTGGGAAGTCCAAGATCAAGGCACTGCCATCCGGTGAGGGACTTCTTGTTGTACACTCCAAGAAGGGAGGAAGGCTAAGTCCTCATACGGCCGAAGAGCTGCACGAAGCCGCTTTTAAAACAGCTTAATCCTATTAAGGAGGGAGCAGTCCTTATAGCCTAATCACCTCTTAAAAGCCCCACCTGTTGAAACTACCACATTGGCAACACCTGAATTTTGGAGGGGCCACATTGAAACCATAGCAATCGTTTTATTGGAACACAGCCATGATCATTTGTTTACTATCATCTATGGCTGCATTTGTGCTTACAATGGCAGAACTGAGTAGTTACAGTGGAGACCTGATGGCTCACAAAGGGGAAAATATTTACTATCTGACCCAATTTGCTGAATCCTGAGTTACAGTGATATGGAATAGTTGGAAATTGTAGGCTTTAGTAATTTTTTCTTTTTATTGGCTCCCTGGCATCTGGCATTTTGGCAATTCTCTACTTCAGGAGTCTTGTTAGGAGGCAAAGTTTCCTCTCCAGAAAGGTAAAAGCATCCCTGACAGCGAACAGCTGGTAGCTGGTCTGGTTACAACCACCTATGCTATGGTATTTCCCTGCTGATCATAAACAATTCCATGAAACATCATCAATGATTGACGATTCTTTGTGACCACAATGATACAAAATAAAAACAAGACAACTTCATAATTATGCCTGAATAGATATAAAAACAAAGACTTTGTGCTTCTGCTAATATGAGAGACTACTGCTGCTTCTCCAATAACTCTAACTCCTTTCCATTCCTTCTGCTCACAGATAAAAAAATACTAAAATCTCCAATAGCCAAATGTCCCATTTTTAGAGAATGCCCAATCCCAAAGTGATAATCCCCATTTTTTGAACACTTTCAACATAATCTCTAGGTCCCTTCTAACTCCCTCTTACTGAGATGCTGCGTGGTTCTCCATGGTATACGATCTCTGTTGCAGCAGCAATGAATAAACCTAATGTTGTTAACTAAGTATATTTGGTGGTATCTTCTTGATGGGTCTCAACTTTTAACCCTCTTAGAAACCAGATATTTGGCTTTTAAGCCTTTCTGGTGTCAGTGAATTGGGCGCTCAGGCGATACAAGTCAGACACATGCTTCTTATCCTCCACAGATACTATCTACAGAAGTTCCTGACAACTTAGAATTGATTATCATTTGAGCAGCAGCAGCAGCAGCAGCAGCAGCAGCAGCAGCAGCAGCAGCAGCAGCAGCAGCAGCAGCAGCAGTGATGATAGCAACAGAAACTGCAAGCTGATGATGCAGTAGCAGTGGCTAGTGCCCAGCGCTGGCAGAGTACCAGTGCAAACTGTGGCATTCAGTGTTCGGTGCTGTTGCAATGGTATTACACTGTAGTGTTCTTTTAAAATTGCTTTTGCTTAGTTTCTAAGTTTAACTTGTCTTGCTATCAATTATTGCATTTATTCAAGTTCCTCCCATTAAAGTCCTTTTCAGCTAAAATCACAGTTAGTTATTGTGTGATACATATGAATCCAATCGAACAATACTCTTCATAATCTCCCTATGTAACTTCAGGCATTTGAAGACTTTGAAATATAGCTCTCCAACCACAGGTGCAAAGTCCTAGGTCTAAATTTCTTATTGTCTACTGACTGGCTCCACTTGAATATACCATGTGCCTTTCCAATTTATTATGTTGAAAACAGAATTCATCATCTCCCCAGACCTTCCTTATTTTCTGTCTATGTAGTTGATATTCCCTAAAACAGAAACCTGGGAGGTATTCCTTACCCCATGATGAATTATTTACCAAGCCCTATGAATTCTACTCTCTCTGAAATACATCCTTTCTCATCTACATAGCTACTTTATAGCTCTAGTTCAAGGCTTCAGTTAATTCTCCCATGGATTAACACTACAACTTTGTTAACTGGTTACCATGTCTTCCATTGTGCCTGCTATAATCCACTCTGCACGGAGCAGCCATTGAAATCTTTCCAAAATGCAAGTGACAAAATGCAAGTAATATAGAAACTCTCTTTCAACTCCCATTTGCCAGAAGTTTCCCCAGAATAAAAACTCACATGACACTGTATCTTCAAAGACTCTTCAAAAATGGCCTTGCATTAAGATTGACACGGCATGTTCAATCGTGCTACATGGAATATGTATTGGTATCCATGTTTCTGTCTAATAAAGATCCATTTTGGTTTATAAGCAGAAAATGATTCTGCTAGAACATTTTTTTAATAAACCTTTGCTGTCCCTTTGTACTTAGCACCACAATGCCATAGCATAAATTGATTCTATGAAGCATTCATGCATTCGTTCAACAAATATTTATTAAACACCTATTACGTCCCAGGCCTTATTCTATGAGATAGGAGTAAAGTCAAAAGCAAAACAGATAAAGTCTCTGCCCTCATGGAAATACCATTATTGTGGGGAGAAATGTACAAGAAGGAAGTAGAAATAAATATACAACATACAGAGTGGTGGTAAGTGCTGTGAAAAAAATAAAGCAGGGTAAGAATTATAGACAGATTGTAAGGGATGCTACTTCATGTAAAGTGCCCAAAGAAAGCCACTCTGAAAAGCTAATATTTTATTGAAGTTCTAAAGGAAGTGAGGAAACATAATGATATGATATAGCATATATACACATAAAAGACTAAACTGAATAAAAGCATGAGTACTGAAGTCAGATTGTCTGGAATAAAATTTGAGTTCTGTCACTTACTAGCAATGTGATATGACATTCTACTTCTCTGTACCTCAGTTTCCCTGTTTATAAAATGGGAATATTGTTGGGTTGTACATCTTCAGAGTGGTAGCAGATGTAAAGTGCTTAAACAGAGTACATGGTAAGTACTCAATAACACAAATTATTATCATCGGAAAAATGATGCTAAAACAAAGCATTACATTTGGAAGAAAATCTCTCAATATCACAAAACCTAGTCAATAATTTGTAGACAATAGGAGAACTGAAGGCTCTAGTAGAAGTCAAATAATGAAGACTCAGAGGCTAACCTTTGAGCAGAAGCATAAGCAACCAACAAAGAAGGCTTTATAGTATTCATCTAAGGGTCCATGGAATATCTACTCTGTACCAAGTACCATGCCACAGAATAAAAACCAAGCTGAAAAGTTAGACATTCTCTTTTTTTTGTTGCAGAAAATTTATAGTGTAACAAGAAAGACCTAAACTAAAAAAATAATTATAGTGCAGGCTATAAAGGCAATGGTATAGGAAGGACAGAGAGGATACTGGGAGTTTATGAGTGGAATAGTAATAAGGCTTTGAAATAAGAAACAGGCATACCAGTCAGGCACTGTATAGAGAATCATCTAGATCTAGCCACAACCATTTCAGCAGCCTCACTTTTAATCCATGTATAAGATACCTATAAAATAATAAATACCTAAAATATGCTCACTGAATTTTCATATACTATCTGTGTAATCGACATCAAGATGAAGAAACAGGTTGATTAATGGGTACAAATATATAGTTTGATAGAAGAAATAAGATGTAGTGTTTGATAGATCAGGAGGGTGAGTATAATTTATAATCATCTATTGTATATTTCAAATAGCTAGAAAAGAATAATTTGAATGTTTCCAGCATAGACAAAAGAAAAATATTTAAGGTTATAAATATCTCAATTAAACTGATTTGATCTTTACAAATTATATGAATATATGAAATTATCACATGTACCCTGAAAATATGTACATCTATTATGCATCGATATAAAATACAATTAAAAAAAAGAAGCACGCTATTACCAGAGTCCAAAAGCAGCCCCCCTTCAGGCACCCTTTTAGTCACTATCATACTTCCCAAAAGATAACCACTATTGTAATTTCTAATACAATAATATCATACTTCCCAAAAGATAACCAGTATTGTAATTTCTAATACCATAGAGTAATTTTGCCTCACGTTGTATCCTATATAAATGAAGACATTTATTATCTTTGCGGCTTCTTTTCCTCAACATTCATACAAAGACTTGTACATAAATATTCATAGCAGCCTATTTGCAATAGCCCAAATCTGAAAGGAAGCAACACAAATATTCACCACTAGGTGAAAGAATAAACAGCCATGGAATATTTCTACAATGGAATATTATTCACCAATAAAAACTGATAAACATTACAACATGGATCAATCCCAGAATAATTATGCTCAGTGAAAGAATCCAGGCAGAAAAAGAGAATATACTGTATAGTTACATTTACATAAAACTCCAGAAAAGTCAGACTCATCTATAGTGATAGAAAGCAGAACAATATTTGTCTGGGTGGGGAGTGGGGTGAACAGTGCCTTGGGGACACCGTTGGGGCTGATGAATTTTGTTCATTATCTTAATTACAGTGATGCTTTCACTGGTATGTATATATTTCAAAACTTGTAAAATTCTACACATTTTTCTGTTTTATTTAGAGTTTATTAGTACACAAAAATATCATATTATTAATATACACAGTTTGGTGAGTTTGTATATATTATAAATTCAAGTTTCTATTGCCACCATCCAGATAGGAGGTTTACATCACCTCCAAAAGTTTCCTTGTGTACCTTTGCTTTTTTGTTTTCTGGGTTTTTGTGTGTGTGTTCATTTATTTTTGTAGTAAGAACACTCAACGTGAGATCCACCTTCTTAATAATTGTTTTTTTTTGAGATAGAGTTTCACTCTTGTTGCCCAGGCTGGAGTGCAATGGCGCAATCTTGGCTTACTGCAACCTCTGCCACCTGGGTTCAAGCGATTCACCTGCCTCAGCCTCCCGAGTAGCTGGGATTACAGGCAAGCACCACCACGCCTGGCTAATTTTGTGTTTTTAGTAGAGATGTTGTATTTTAGCAGAGGTGTTGGTCAGGCTGGTCTTGAACTCCCGACCTCGGGTGATCCGCCTGCCTTGGCCTCCCAAAGTGCTGGGATTACAGGTGTGAGCCACCCCCCCCCCCGGCCTAAATTTTTATGTACACGATACCTTATTGTTGATAACGGCCACTGTTTGTTGTACAGAAGATCTCTGGAACTTACTCATATTGTATAACTGTAACTTTATACCCCTGACATCTTCTGGTAACCATCATTCTACTATTTACTTCTATACCTTTGATTATTTTAGGTGCCTCATATTAGAGATATTACACAGCATTTGTCCTACAACTGACTTATTTTAGTTAACATAATGTCTTCCAGGTCCATCCATGTTTTTAAAAATGGTAGCATTTTTGTCTTTTTAAAGGCTGATTAATATTTCATTGTGTGTAATGTGTACAAATGCCACATTTTTTATTCATCTGTCCATAGACATTTAGGTTGCTTTTCTTTCTTGAATATTGTGAATTTGTACATGTTAAGTATGTCAGTTTATTAGATGGCAATTGTACTTCAATAAAACTGTTTTCAAAAACAAAAAGGAGGCTAGGATATTTTACTAACAAATGTGAGGAAATGAATTCAATATGTATTCAAACCTCCAACAAAATCATCACATATCCTCATATCTTGAATTCATTTTGGGTGGTCTCTATTCAGCTGTGCATAGTAATTAAGAACAAGGTGAGAGTCACACTGCCAGGGTTCAAATCCTTCCCCCACACCTTACCAGCTTCCTGACCTTGGGCAAGTTACTTCTTTGTGTTTTAGTTTCTTTATTTGTAAAATGGGGAAAATAATAATACCTACTTCAAGATACTATGAGGGCTATGTGAATTAATACATGTAAAGAATTTAGAGCTCAATAAATATTAGCAACTATATTACCTATTAGATTCTGGTCCCTAGATTAGGTAAAATAAAATGATCACTATTTCTTGAAAAATCAATGCAATGAGGTTTATTTCTCTTTGTTGATCTAACCGTTATACTGGAATATAAAACCACTCTTGAATAGGCTCTGTTCTATTGCTCAAACCTCACGTCTTGACATTCAGTAGCCGATGCCTCCCACACCAATGAATCTCCTTGTATCCTGCACAGTTCATCAGTTTCTCATTCATCTCCCTGCTTTTGCACATGACTTTCTTTGGCCTAGAATATCTCTTCCTCAAAACCAAGAGCTCATTGAGAGGACTAAAAAAAAAGTTTGGTTTTCAAGTATGAGAAATTTTATATTAAAAATTAAATTAAAAAATCTCTTAAAATAGCATATGCCTTGATATTATTAGAAGCTACATGGTTCCCATAACTTATATCAAGGAATACTGAAAGTACATTACTCAGTGGTTACATATAGAAACATTCTGAGCTATTTACCCATATTTATGGTAATTATTGTAGGAAATAATTTACATTTCAAAGTTTTACCAGTTTGTATAAAATTCTTCTACAAAGTTTCTACTTATAATAAAAATTACAATTCCAAACACTTTTTCAAGAAAAAAATATAGAATGTATTTCAATACATAGCATAAGCTGAAACAAAAATTAGTGTATTATCCATACCAAATGACATTAAAGTTCTTATTAGTTGAATGCGAAATATTTTTTATGCTCCTCTTATGAGGTTAATGTGTAGTTCAAAAAACATATTTTTGAAAACATTGTTTCATGTGCTTTGAAAAGTTTAATACATGTTGGCTGTCTGAGATTTTTTTACATTTTCAATCTTGAATCTTAGGAAATGCAAAAGAAACCACCTTGATTTTAAAAGGTTGGAAAAATAAAATTGATAGCTAAAGACATTGAGTCGTAAATTAAGGACAGTATTACATTATTGCAAAGAAATTGATACTCTTTTAACCATATGAAACCCATTGATTATTTCTTCAATCTCCCATTGTGAGGACTGAATGGTTAATCTGTGATTCAAGAACCCAAAATGTACCTGGATGTATTTTTAAAAATGAAAAACACCTCAAGAGAATAAGCAATTCTTGTAACATGTGATGAATAGCTATCATTCACAAGAAACATTAATATAATTTGATTCTCAATCAAGTGCCTTGGAGGTAAATCAAATAAGCAACACTAGCATAAGTAATTTGATTTCTTAAACAGAATTCAAGCAAAACTATACTCTGCAGGCAAAACAGTCAAGTTGATACAAGATGGAGTACTGGAGAGAAGGGGTTTGAATCTGGTTTCTGCCACTTTCTATCAAAGTGATCTTGAGTAAATAATTGTTTAATTTCTCTGAGACTCAATTTTCTCATGTGTAACAGAATGACAACACATACCTCACTCAGTTGTTACAAGGGTCAGTGAAATAATGCATGTAGGTAAAGAGCTTGGCATGTCCAGTAAATAAATAGTATCTACCTCTCATTATTATGGAATAAGGGACAACTTATAGGCTAAATCAGTTTTGTCTGGCTTACTGTTTTGTTAGAGGGATGACAGTTTTAGTCGTAATTCATACGATTTCATGTATTTTCAGGTCAATTACAGTACCAGAAGGAATTTTAAAGATGTGTATTGTATCATATTTAAATACATCATTGGATTTATCTGCGTGGTGTTGCTCCAACATTTTTTTCTCATTTGAGTTTTTAACTCATGCCTTGAGTACCAACTGTGTCCTTGCTACTCACATAGGTAATCTTTAAGAGTTACCACTTAGTGAGGTCCAAACTCCTCACCCTACCTTTCCACTTTTATTTCTACCACTGTTTTTAACTTACTTCCCTGATCAGAAAACCAGGCCACTCCTCATTCAATAAATATATGTCAGACTTTCCTACATCCACTATTTTCTCTGCCTGATATGCCGCTGCCGTCTTTCCAATAGTTGAAATATAACTGCTCCCCTTTTACGATACTTTGGAGTTTTCAATTTATTCAGTTTTATTGAATTATAATTGACATAAACAAATAGTATATATTCAATATACAGAGTGATGTTTCAATATATGTATACATTGTGAAATTATTACCACAATCAAGTGAATAAAGATACCCATCACTTCACTTTTTTTTTTCTTTTTTTGTGATGAGAATACAGGCACGTGTCATTTTATTGCACTTTACTTTATTGTGCTTCACAGGTATTTCATTCTTTACACATTGAAGGTTTGTGGCAACCCTGTGTTGAGCAAGTCTATTGGCACCATTTTTCCAACAGCAGGTGCTCACTCATGTCTTTGTATCACTTTTGGTAATATTAAACTTTTCCTTTATTGTTTTATCTATTATGTTTATTTATAATCAGTGATTTTTTTCATTTTTGAGACAGAGTCTTACTCTGTTGCCCAGGCTGGAGTTCAGTGTCATGATCTCGGCTCACTGCAACTTCCACCTCCTGGGTTCAAACAATTCTCCTGCCTCAGCCTCCTGAGTAGCTGGCACTACAGATGTACACCACCACACCTGGCTAAGTTTTGTATTTTTAGTAGAGGTGGGGTTTCACCATGTTGGCCAGGCTGGTCTTGAACTCCAGGCCTCAAGTGATCCACCCACCCTGGCCTCCCAAAGTGCTTGGATTACAGGTGTGAGCCACCATGCCCAGCCAATGATCAGTGATATTTGATGTTACTACTATTGTAATTGTTTTGGGGAGCCATGAACCATGCCCATATAAGATGGAAAAGTTAATTTGATAAGTGCTGTGTATATTCTGCCTGTTCCACAAAAAGACCATTCCTCTCTCCCTCTCCTTGGGATCTCTATTCCCTGAGACACAACAATATTGAAATTAGGCCAGTCAATAACCCTATAATGGTCTCTAAGTGTTCAAGTGAAAGGAAGATTTGTGGGTCTTCCACTTTAAATCAAAAGCTAGAAATGGTTAAGCTTAGTGAGGAAGGCATGTCAGAAGCTGGAGTCAACCAAAAGCTATACCTCTTGTGCCAAACAGTTAGCCAAGTTGTAAATTCAAAGGAACATTTCTTGAAGGAAATCAAAAGTGCTGCTTCAGTGAATACATGAATGATAAGAAAGTGAAACAGCCTTACTGCTAACATGGAGAAAGTGGTAGTGGTCTGGACAGAAGATCAAACCAGCCACAACATTCTCTTAAGCCAAAGACTAATCCAGAGCAAGACCCTAATTCTCTTCAATACTATGAAGACTGAGAAAAGTAAGGAAGCTGAAGAAGAAAAGTTTGAAGCTAGCAGAGGTTGGTTTATGAAGTTTAAGGAAATAAGTCATCTTCATGACATAAAAGTGCAAGGTGAAGCGACAAGTGCTGATGTAGAAGCTGCAGTGAATTATCCAGAAGATCTAGCTCAGATAATTAATGAAGGCGGCTACAATAAAAAACAGGTTTTCAATATAGATAAAATAGCCTTCCTTTGGAAGAAAATGCCATCTGGGGCATTCAAAGCTAAAGAGGAAATATCAATGCCTGCCATCAAAGCTTCAAAGGACAGTCTGACTCGCTTATTAGAGGCTAATGCCACTGGTAAATTAAAGTTAAAGCCAATGCTCATTTACCATTCTGAAAATCTTAGGAGCCTTAAGAATTATGCTAAATCTATTCTGCATGTGCTTTAGAAATGGAACAACAAAGTCTGGATGACAACACCTCTGTTTACATGGTTTACTGAATATTTTAAGACTACTGTTGAGACCTACTGCTCAGAAACAAAGATTCCTTTCAAAATATACTGTTAATTGACAATGCACCTAGTCACCCAAAAGCTCCCAAGGAGATGTACAAGATTAGTGTTGTTTTTATGCCTGTGAATACAACATCCATTCTGCTGTTAATGGGTCAAGGAGTAATTTTGACTTTCAAGCCTTATTATTTAAGAAATACATTTTGTATAGCCAGATAGTGATTCCTCACATGGACCTGGGCAAAGTAAATTGGAAACATTCTGGAGAGGATTCACCATTCTAGATGCCATTAACAGCAATCATAATTTATGAGAGGAGATCAAACCATCAACATTAACATAAGTTTGGAAGAAATTGATTCCAACCCTCGTGGATGACTTTGAGGGGTTTAAGACTTCAGTGTAGAAAGTAATTTCAATGTGGTAGAAAGAGATCTAAAATTAGAAGTGGAGCCTGAAGATGTGACTGAATTGCTGCAATCTCATAAAACTTTAACAGACAGGAAATTGCTTCTTATGGATGATCTAAGAAAGTGATTTCTTTCCTCCTCCTCCTCCTCCTCCTCCTCCTCCTCTCCTTCTTCTTCTCTATCTCCTTACTCTTCTTTTAGACAGGGTCTCACTCTGTCTTCCAGGCTGGAGTGAGTGGCACAGTCTTGACTCACTGAAGCCTTAACCACCCAGGCTCAAGTGATCCTCCCACCTCAGCCTCCTGAGTAGCTGGGACTACAGGTGCATGACACCACACCTAGCTAATTTTGTATATTTTTGTAGAGACAGAGCTTTGGCGTGTTGCCCAGGTTGATAGCGAACTTCTGGGCTGAAGTAATCCACCTGCTTTAGCCTCCCAAAGTGCTGGGATTACAGGAGTGAGTCACTGCACCTAGCGAAAGTGGTTTCTTGAGATGGAATCTACTCCTGGTAAAGATGCTGTGAACATTGTTGAAATGACAAGAAAGAATTCAGAATATTACATAAACTTATTAATAAAGTAGCCATAAATGTTTGAGAGGATAGACTCAAATTTTGAAAGAAGTTCTACTGTAGGTAAAATGCTATCAAATAGCATCACGTGCTACAGAGAAATCTTAGCATCTTAAAGAGAAAGATGTTCTAGAGAAATCTTTCATGAAAGGAAGAGTCAATCGATGCAGCAAACTTCATTGTTGTCTTATTTTAAGAAATTGCCGGAGCCACCATAACCTTAATCAACCACCACCCTGATCAGTCAGCAGTCACTAACATCAAGGAAAGACCCTCTATCAACAGAAATATTGCTACTTGCTGAAGCATCAGAAGATTGTTAGAATTTTTAGCAATAAAGTATTTTTTCATTAGGATATGTATATTGTTTTTAAAGACATAATGCCATTGTACACTTAATAGACTACAGTATATTGTAAACATAATGTTTATATGCAGTGGAAAACAATAGTTTCTTTGCAATATTTGCTTTATTGTGGTGGTGTGAAACTGAGCCTGCAATATCTCTGAGGTATGACTGTACTTAAGATTCACTCTCTTAGCATATTTCAAGTACTCAATATATTCTTATGCTGTACATTAGGTCTCCAGCGTGTATCCATTTTACAACTGCAAGTTTGTTTCCTTTGGGCTACATCTCCCCATCTTCCCTACCCCCAAACAGCTGGTAACCACTGTTCTACTCTCGGATTCTGTCTGTTTTTTTTTTTAGATTCCACCTATAAATGAGATCATGTAGTATTTTTCTTTCTGTGTTTGGCTTATTTCACTTAGAAAAATGTCCTCTAGTTTCATCCATGTTGTTACAAATGGCAGAATCTCTGTTTTTAAGGCTAAATGATATTTATATAGTGTTTATATTTGTGTGTGTAGGTATGTACATATATGATGCAATTTCTTTATCCATTCATCAGTCAATAGGCATTTACGTTGTTTCCATATTTTGGCTATTGTGAATAATCCTGCAATGAACATGGGACTGCAAATCTCTCTTTGATTTTTTTATTTTCTTTGGTTATAATATATACAGAAGGGGAATTGCTGGATCATATGGTAGTTTTAACTTTTTAAGGAATCTTCATACTGTTTTCTGTAATGGCTGTACCAATTTACATTCTCAGCAATTTACCTTTTCTCTACTCTCTTTCCAATATCTAGTTATCTCTAGTCTTCTTGATAATACCCATCCTAACTGGTATACTGTGATAACTCATGGCTTTGATTTGCATTTTCCTGATGATTAGTGATGTTGAACATCTTCTCATATACTTGTTGTCATTCATAAGTCTTCTTTGGAAAAATGTTTATTTACATCCTTTGTCAATGCCATTTTGTAAACTGGGTTATTTTTTGTTTGCTTTTTTTTTTTTTGCTATTCAGTCGTATGAACTTTTAAAATATATTTTGGATATTAACTTCTTATTAGATATATAGTTTGCAAATATTTTCTCCCCATTTATAGGGTGCCTTGTATTTGTTCTTTTTTTTTTTTTTTTAATCTGGATACAGGGTCTCACTCTGTCACCCAGGCTGGAGTGCAGTGGTGCGATCATGGCTCACTGCAGTCTTGATCTCCTCGGTTTCAGTGATCTTCCCACCTCAGCCTCCCAAGTAGCTGGGACCACAAGCATGCAGTACCACTCCTGGTTAATTTTGTTTTATTTTTTTGTAGAGATGGGGATCTTACTATGTTGCCCAGACTAGTCTTGAAGTCTGGCCTCAGTGATCCTCCTGCCTTGGCCTCCTAAAGTTCTGAGATTATAGGTGTGAGTCACCATACCCAGCCTGCCTTTTTATTTTGTTGACTGTTTCATTTGCTGTGTAAAAACCTTTTTGTTTGAGTTAGTCTCATTTGTTTTTCTTTTGTTGCCTGAGCTTTTGGTGTCATAATAATTCAAAAGGAAGTGACAGCTATATGTATATTAGTTGAACGATGCTAACAATTTCAAACTCAACAATGTTCTAGTAGCATGATTAGAACTAATAGCACATACAAGTACTGGTTTCATTGGAAATTTTGATAGGAATAATATTGGAAATAGTTTCATATTTTTATAGATACAGGGACCGATTTTAGACATTTTAATTTTGTTGTTATTGCATATAATAGTACTTCTGACACTCAGCAGAAGATTGCATTTCCTCTGATTGCCATATCCCCTCTATTCATTTAACAAATCTAACTTTGGACAAAGCACTTTTCTATCCAGTGGAGATATAATGATGAATAAGACATAGTCCCACTTTCAAAGAGCTCAAGAAAGCAGACCTTCAAACAACTAATTAAAATATGATGTGATAACATTTTAGAAATTTTATATCCAAAGTCCCATGTGCACATGTTTGGGTATCCAGGGAAATCTTCAAAGAGGCATTGACATTTGGACTGGATCTTAGTCAAACTAATAAAGGGAAGCAGATTTGTAAGTCAATCAAAAACAGTTATAAATGCAAGATGCATTATTCTGGCTTTGCAATTTGTTGCTAGTTGCTTTGAACATGGCTGTGTCTTTTTTTCCTGGAAAATACTTTTGAAATTAAATCACAAAGCCACAGAGTAAAGCCCTGATTTAAGGAACAACCTAGAAGCAGTTTTTGTAAAACTTCTTCTTTTTTTCGTTATATATGACAAGAATAAGCTACGCTCTGATGAAAGTCCTTTGAATTTCACTTCCAAAAATGTCTCCCAATTTTGTTTACTTTTTCTTCCCTATTATCAATCATACTCTCCTTCTTTTGTCATGATTACAGCAACTGGTCTCCCTGTCCTTCGTATTCACTCCCATGATACTTTCATAAAGGCTACTTAGAGAAACATAGACCCCAAATGGCAATTTCTGTCCTGAGGTTGTTGTCAACATTTAAGGGGATCTAAGAACTTGGCTCACAGCACTTCTTACTGATATTTTCTATCCTACTGCATAGCACACCAAAATTCCTAGGAAAACCTTACTCTCCTACCCAAAGAACTCTCTTTCCTGACATCACGTCTACCCCATCTTCTGCCCTGATCATCTCCTTGCTCAGTGCTGAAGTCCTACAGTGCAAGCTCCTGATGTCCTCTCACCTCCAGCTCCCACAAGGAGCCCACGAGAGAGAATAATTCTCCTCCTTTGACTTTTATTTGAGAGCATCTTGCAGTGACTGTTGTCTTTTCTTCTCTCAGGAAGTGGACACAGAGAACAAAGCTAAGTGGGCAAGGAGGAAGGAAAAATATAAAAATCTCCATTTTATCCCATCCCATTTTAATTTGCCTCTTTTTCTCCCCTACCCAGAGTATGCAAACATTTCTCCAGTGTCTCGGAGCATTTCCCGGAGAAATACCAACTTCCTGTAATTAAAACACATTCGTATTAGTAGTTAACCTCCCCTCTTCTAAGGAAGAGTCTTAGTTTTATGGGTGGTAAAATAGCTCCTTGTTACTTTAACAGCAGCAAACAAGACCAACCTTCAGGGTTCCGGGTTTGTCCCGTTCACCCTGACCAAGGCAGGGGACCCTGACTCCATGGCTTAGGGAATGAATCTGCAGTCCTTAACCTGGGATTGTTCCTGAGAATTTCTGTTCAGTATGGAAATTTTGACCTGCTCCGTTTCCGACCTGAGTTGGTTCACCCCTCCTTAGAAAACCGAGTGGTCCCCGCTCCAGGAAGGTCACCATATTGATGCCAAACTTAGTGTTGCCACCCCATCAGCATAATACACTACAGCCTAGAACTCCTGGGCTCAAGAAATCCTCCTGCCTCAGTCTCCTGAGTAGCTGGGACTACAGGCATGTGCCACCCCGCCTGGATGTTCTGCAGTATTTCCAACCAGCGCTGAGAAATCTCTCATTCCTACCGAGGCCACAGCGGACCGCTGGGCCCCTCTAGGAACCGTGCTTGGCAGGACCACTTCCCACTCCTAGGGGTTTGGAGATGTGGTTTCTCGAGAGCGGGTCCTTTCAGTAGCCTCTCAGAAACCGTCTTTGGTGCTGTCTTCTGAGACTCCAGTTTCATTCATCAGAGAGTTCTTGGCCTGAGGCCAGTCATGACATTAGGCCTGGAAATTTTTGTCAGATTTCCTACTTAGTGGGTTCTTTGTTTTTGAGTTTGTCCCTTCCTCATAACAACTAAGTGGCAGGCATATTCTGGCCAGTGCGCAGTCTTTTTTTTTGTTTTTGTTTTTTAAAGCAGTTTTAGGTTTACAGCAAAATTGAGAGGAAAGCACAGAGATTTCTCATATACTCCCCACCCCAACACATGCATAGCTTTCCCTAATATTCACATTCCCGGCCTGAGTGGTACATTGTTTCAACTGATAAACTACATCTACACATTATAGTCACCCAAAGTCCACAGTTTACATTAGGGTTCACTCTCGGTGTACATTTGATGGGTTTGGACAAATGTATAATGACATGTATCCATCATGGATGGATTATAATATATATTTGACGGATTTGGACAAATGTATAATAACATGTATCCATCATGGATGGATTATAATATATATTTGACGGATTTGGACAAATGTACACCATATATATAAATATATGTATATATACATTTTATAATATATATTTATATATAAATATTATACATAGCAGAGTAAATATATATTACACACAGCTTGTTCTTTTATATATATATACATTTATTTATATATATAGTATCATTATCCATCATGCAGAGTCTTCACTGCCCTAAAATCAAAGTCTGTTTATCCCATTAGCTGCACTATAAACCTGTGATTTTTCTAGTAACTAGTAGATCACACAAACAACTCCAAAATTCGCTTTATCTTCAGTTCTACAGTAACAGTCAAATCAGCAAGGCAGCCATTCTCAGTTAGTGGGGTGGATCTTGAATATAGACTCAGAAAATCTGCCAGAAGCCTTGTCTTCTCCTGCAGAAAGAATTTTTAAATTTTTATGACTTGAATGACCTCATCATGCCACCTAGGTCTGTTTCTTCATCTGAACAAGCATTCTTAAATCAGTTGTGCATTCTCTAAAAACACTGTATCTCCAATCTCAGTGTGACTATCAAAATGTCCCGTTGGCTCCACAGTGGATTTTCAAAGATAACACAGCTTGTTCTAGATGCACTTTTGCCCCTTTATGTTTTAAATGCAGATGTCAGTCTGTCACTATTTAAGAACATTCTTGTTTTTTTTTTTCTAAGATAAGGATCCTTTGGAGAAGTGACTTTACTTCTCCAAGAAACTAATGAAGCTTGTGATACCTCTAGTATCTAGAATCTAGTAGTAACGACAAACAGGAAGTCCAATCTTAACAAATACCTGTTTTAAATCTTTAAGGTAGGGAGGCAATACAGTTCAAATCTTTAGTCTTCAGCAAATTTTATTAAAATATCTTGACATGTTTTCTTCTACTTTCACATAACTGCACTTCTGATTCTTCTACTCCAGCTGACTCTTTTTCCCTGCCATCCTGTCCTATCTCGGTCCCTCAATTTCTTGTCTCCTCTACACCTTTGATAGTCTCACACCACATCCTTATCACACATGTTGTTTTCCCAGTGTTCATAGTCTCTTTAGGAGTAAAATATGTCTATTCTGTTTGTCTAATAATAATCTGGCAGAAACCTCACTACAGGTTATGCCAGATTATTATGGGTTATGCTAAGTGTTATGCTAAGTGAAAGGAACCAGACATAAAAGATGTCTACATGAATAATTCTACTTATATGAAATGTTCAGAAAAGGACAATTTATAAAGACAGAAAGCAGTTTAGTAGTTACCTGGGGCTAGGGTAGGAAAGGAGATTAGAATGGGGATTAACTGTGAATAAGCAGGAAGGACTTGGGCACTTGGATAATAGAAATGGCCAAAATTAAATTGTGGTGATAATTGCACTTCTCTATAAATTTATTAAAAATATTGAATTGTACACTTAAAATGAGTTCATTCTATGGTATGTATTTCACACACCTCAATAAAACTGGTTTTTTAAAAAAAGAATTGTCTAAGTAGCTTTAGAGACAGGGTCTTGTTCTGTTGCCCAGGCTGGAGTGCAGTGGTGTGATCATAGCTCATTGTAGCCTCAAACTCTTGGCCTCAAGTGATCCTCCTGCCTTGGCCTCTCAAAGCAATGGGATTATAGGTGTACACCACTACACTTGGCCCAGAGTGGCTTTTGTTATTTGCTTGCTTAGCAAGGAGTTTGAATTCTTACTTAGCCAATGTTATCCCATCACTTACAAATCTAACGTGTCATTCCGCTGCTTAAAACCATTTCATCAAAACCTCTCTATTGCCCAGAAAATAAAGTCTAACCATGTCATGAGAGCCCCTTCACAGTTTCTTCTCTGTCTACCTCATGGTTACTCCTTCCTCATGCTTTCTATTTTACATATTCAACCCCTTGTAACATGGGGTTTTCTCTATGAGCAACACTCATTTTCCTTTTGCCCATTTTAAAATTCCAATTTATGGTTTGAAAGACTCCTCAGGCTTCACCTGGACTTTACAGATAGGACTAAGAAATAGAACTTCTCTGTACTCTTTCTGGGACTTCATCACATCTCCATAATCCTATATACTATGCTGTACTGAATATAATGTTTCACTTGTCTCTGTTCCTTATCAGACCTTAAGCTTCTAAACAGCAGGGACTCCTTGTACATGGTGTTTCTAGTGTTAATCCTTGTGCTTGACACACAGTCGGTCCTCAACAAATGTTTATTGAATTGGATTGAATTAAAGGTTTGCATTTCTCTAAAATTTGCCCAAGCACAAGAGGCGATGAAGAGCTTGGATTTCAGATGTTCTATCTATATGTAAAATACAGCTGAAATCAAAGCAAGTTGTACGTGTGTGAGGGTTGGAAGAATTACTGGTTTAATAAAAGATTTTTACCTCATTGAGATTTGAGCAAGATGTAGTTTCCACATTCTCATGCTGTTCTAAACCCATCTGTTCTGGAATTTTTACTCTACTAGACCTCCAGATGCTATATTTTTGCCCTGGTGATAGTATTTTTTATGCCAATGAATAAATATAGACTATCAGTCTTTATTAACTTATATTGATTGCTAGTGGCAGAAACAAGTGACACAAATAAAACTGACTATGCCTAACATGCCTTCCCTTTAAAAACTGATAAAATAATCATAATTTTTGGTGACAAAATTTAGATCTGCCAGTTTTGGCTCAAGAAAAGTTGATTTGATTAAAAAGATAAGACAAAATAGCAGGAACCTTAATTGGCAAAATTTGATATGGACAAAAAATATGGCTGGTAGAATACAGTTATGAAATTCTTAATGAAGTTCCAGAAACCTGTAACTTCTGAGAAACATACGGGCATATGTATTCTATTCTCTGAGGCACTCCTAAAAGGCATAACAACTGGCTTCTCTTCATGAGATGCCAATAAAATGATGAAAGGCAATACAGAGTGTTGTTCACATCATGCCCCAGGTTCCTGAGAGTAGTCTAATATTATGAAGAAGGAAAGGGTTGTATGGTATTTGTATCGTACAGAATGGGTAGCCACATACTGTACTGCCTTCTTCTTAAGGGGTCGTTTTTGTTGTTGTTTTTCTTTATTGAATATGTTTAGCCAAATTTTGGCTTAATATGCATATCCTACTACTCATGAATGTAAAATCAATAGAATATATTTATAAAAGACAGTTCAATACAATTATTTCAATATAGATGCATATAAAAATATTTCATCTTATTATCATTTTACCTGTTTTTTTTAAAAAGTATATATTGAGGCTGAAAATATATGAAACATCACAGATAAACACAGGCAGTATTTTGTTAAACTGGTATGCATAATTCCTCTTAGAATAAAAGATTAGAGTCACACAAATATTATGAATGAATTTACAATCACTTATGATTGTTGAAGCACTAACCAGGACATATAACATGGACAGTGGGCAAAATAAATCATATATTATATTCAATTGTATTTATTTTAACCTTTTATAAGGTTAAAATCTGCTGATTAAGTTTTAAAGAACTTTAGCTTTGGTAACAGTTATTCCACTTACTTGTTAATTTCTTTTCATTAAGAAAAGTTTCCTTTATGCTACACATACAAGTTTTCAATTGTTATATATTATCGAGACCAGAAAGGCAACATGGTTTACTGCAGTAAGGTTAATTATTCAACCGTCTGCACACTGATGCAGACTTTTATTGCTGCTGTATAAGATTTTTAAGCTTTAATAATGAAAGGTCCAGTTTCTTACTTAGAACATCATAAAGTCAAAACAGCAATGTTTCTTTAATCATTAAAGCTACTTTCACATAGAATGTTTTAAGTAATCTCTTTTTAAGTAATCTCTAAAATAAATTTCGGAAAGCTAAATAAATTGGTGGCATTTGAAGGGCACTGAGAATTCATAAGAACACATTATAAAACTACACTAAGATAGTGCAACTTATTCTAAAGCAATGTCAGGAATTTACATTTTTTATTTTTAGAATAGCATTATACCTTTTAATTTTTGAGAGATATATGCAATATATGTGACAATGACAGAAGTCAATTAGCATATAGTATACACAGCTAAAAACAAGGTGGTACAAACACGGTAAGCAGACTTAAAATTTTTACATATAGATCTTCATAAGTACTCATGGAAAAATCAGCATTTACACAATTTGAACAAAAAATCAACATCTACTTTCAGATATATGTTTTATACAAAGAGTTAGGCATTCTAAGACAATTTTATATTTCTATATTTCACATAATTGGTATTCATAAAACAGAATAGAAATATTCAAGAAAGTACATTTCAGCTCCATAGCATAGGTTTTACAAAAAAAATGTTTCTTTCCTAGGCAGTAAAATGAAATAGAACCAAAAAAATAGGAAAAGCCCGTAAGCTCAATGTGTCCTGCTCACACCTGTTTTATAAAAAGAACCTTTGAATTGTATTTAATCAAGCAATAGCTCCAACACAATCATTGTAAATTATTTGTATTTTGACTTGTTCCAAAAAGGAGTTAATATGTGATGAAGAATGAATTTGCTGTACTGCATTAGGCATCAGCAAGATGGTGACCTTTGTATGTTGAATTTCAAGCTTTTCAAAATTTCAATGTGAAATATATCCTACTTCTAAATTGTATGTATAAAATGTTAAAAGCAAATGAACCCATTATGTCGATTGTTATTTATTTAGCAAAAGTATCATTACAGAGACTCATTTTCTATGCAAATTGAAATGCTATAAGCCATTGAACTGCATGAAAAGCCAATATGGTTAATTAACAAATGTATTTTAGAGCTACAAAATAACTGTTCCACATTAAATTACATAAGATGAAAGGATACATAAAATCAATCAATCATCAGCATTTCATATTTTGACTTGTGCCATCTGGGAACTTTGCAAAATAAGTCCACAATGGAACATCATCAGGGAGTATGACAGAAAAACGAGCAATTATATTCGGTCTCTGAAGAATTTAACAAACTAGAGAAATTATCTTATTTACTGCATTAGGATGACTTTTAAATTATGGCTTAGTTTGATCCCATTTAAAAATATATACAAAAATTATACACAATAGCACCTTAACATAACAAATAGTGAAATCAATTAGATAAAAATATGGGTATTAATGTTTTTCTGAGACTGATAAAATTTCATATTCATTGAAAGTTATGGCAACTGAACACACTTGGAAAAAAATCAGGTCTCTCTATATTAGTCAGAAATGTCATCGTTAAACTTTAACAAAGACCAAACATTTTGTAGATACTAAGCAGTAAGAAGGCAGCCCCCATCAGCAGGCAGCGCACCAAAAATGTTTGGTTTCATAATATAGTTTGGGAGAACTACCTCTACAAAGTCTATTCGTGCTGATGCTCCTGATGCTGCCATTTCTGGTGCCCGAAAAGCTGCTCCCTCCACATCCTCTGTTGTAGGTGTCACTGTATAGTCTCAGGCGATTGGGCAAGGGGCACACTCTGGATCTTCAGATGCTAAGATGAAAAAAATCAATTTCAATGCCCAAAAGATGGAACTCCTAATGCAGAAGGTGACTAAAATAATTACCAATTGGTTTACAGTACAGGGAGGTAGAAAGTTTACTTGTTTTAATGTAATTCTGTAGAAATAGGTTTTAAGTAATATTTTTGTAAAGAGGCATAGTTCTAGGATCAGGAAAAAATGTTAGATAAAATAAAAACAGAAAATTAAACTCAGAGTGGAATTGGGCCAGATGATGAAAAACATGCACACCCCCTGAAAGGAGAAAGCAAAACTTTCATATGATGATCATCAGGTGATAAGCCATTGTCATGAAAATTACTTGCTTACACTATCACTTCCAAGCTTCTACTCATTTCCAATAACTCTCTGAGATAACAAGCATGATTAACGCATACTGTTTAAGGCATAATAGAAATGGACACATTGATATTTTACTATGAATTTTAATGTCCCCTACACTCTCTGAAAATGACAAAATTTATGAATTTCCCTTCTATGAAATTTTCTTCTCCAGTATAGCAGCTCAAATCATATTAAGATAATTCAGTTTAATCTCCATAGTGTTTGAAAAAGATCTCATATGAGAAAACATCATTGAAAGACACCAATGAGAGAGGTATATGTAAATGAACATGCCGTAGAAGAACACATTTTATTACATTAAAAGAATTTTGACTGAAATAATGTTTTGGGTTGTAAACAAATAATTATTCTTCCCATTTATTTTTCTGTTAAATATTTAAATAGCAACTTTTGCCAGGCATCTCCATGTTTTAATGAAAATATGTGTAATTTGGATCTTGAGAGGAAATATTAAAAACTATTGACTTGAATGCAGAATGATAAATGTATATATGAGAACAAAATCATTTATAAAAATATTTATCATCTCTAGATACAGCAATAGCTCAAATTAATAAAGTATGGGTATTTGGAATTAAATCATTTAAGTAACCACCTTTTTAATGTAAGAAATTGGCATTTTTATAACAGTTGCTTTTACAGCTTGTGCACCTGACTCCATTATATTTGACATACTGTAGAGTAACAAATGATCATAAGTCATGACAGATTCTTATTGAACATAATTTTTCAGCAGAAACCATCCTGAATAAATTAATCATGCTATTACTCTACTTTAAGTTTCTCCCCATTTCTTCCAGAAAAGCCACCAATCACATTTCAATTAATAACTTACACATATTTTGTTTACAATTTTTTATGTACTACATTTATTCAAACTAATTAAATGCTATAATTTTACCAACTTGTACTAATTTAAACGTTGGATATGCTCAGACAAATGCAATTATGGCTACACAGAATATTAAAGGATGGTTGAACACATTAGCTGCATTAGAAATTTCTTTTTGATCCATCTAAAGAGACTTGTATATTTTCCATTAAAAAATGAAAATATAATGTTTCATTACAGTATTTTTGCATACAACTGAAATTAGTGCACATGAATCTTAAAATATTTTCACAATAGAATGTAAGAAGTGTAGTTCTAAAATCCATATAATTATTACTTACATTAGAAAAATTTGGCAAATACTCTAAAGGTTGAACAATTTCATGTATATAATAGGTACACTGGGAATATACATAGATTATTTGAACAAAAATTACTTAGCTTCATGTTTAATTGACAGGCAATACATAAACAGATTCCTTGTGAGAATATTTTGTCTCATGGATTTTGCTATAAGTTGGGTTTTATGTATTTATTTTTGGATGGAATATTAAATAGTCATTTAAAAGAGGTGTTTACAGATTGATATAGCCATTTCACATGATTATCTTAACTCTCTCAATGTATGTTTATAAAGTTCACATTCTTATTTTGCTGATATAAGGAAAATAACAGCATGTGTAAAATATTACAAAGAATATTATATTTTTGTATTTTAAATACTCGACTATATTTTATAAATTACACATGGATCATGCTACATAGCTCAAATTCAAACACAAACTGAATATAATTATGCATTCGGTGCATTTTTGAATGATTCTGAAATGTGCAACTTAATCCTGCTGAACTTAAAACAATTGAATCTTAGTGTTTTGTCTCAGATCTCTCTGCCGTATCATTTGATCTTCTCATAGGGCATATAGATTATTCAAAAATAAAATTGTCTAACAGAACAGTAATATAGCAATCAATATTCTCAGCCCACTATTGAACCAGCCAAAATTTAACACCAGCTGAAAGCTTAAGGTATTACAGCATACAATTTGGCTTTGAAGATAGGGCATAAGTATACATCATTTTCTTTAAACATCAAGGTGATCAATACATAAATCTTTATAATGGCAAGCAACATTTTATTCTTTAAATACATTGTATAAATTTTCCCATTTTATGCATCATTTGTGGTATAACATTATTAAAAGTCAATGAATTAAGAGTATATTTTTATTACAAAATGCAGTCATCTGCTAGAGCAGTCTTTAGCTAACCATTAAGAAAATTTACGTCATATAATTGTTGGCATATAAAAGTTTGAGCTAAATACATGCAATTGTCTTCAAGCTAAGTCATGCTTGCTCTAAGACATACCTTATAACATTTTCAAATATTTTGTTGATATGTTAAAGTGTTTCAAAAGGCTTAATAAAAAATGGAAGCATAATTATCTATGGCTTCCAAGCCTCTACAGAAGAGGGAGTGAGTGCTCTAAGAGGTGGAAAATGGAGGGAGTGATAGAATGTTGGGAGAATTCAAGAAATAATTTTAAGAGCTAACTTATAATTTGGGTCTTTATTTCTCCATAAGCATTTACTATACAAAAAAAGAGAAGGAATTCTAGGCATCGGGAATTGCATGTATACATTTATTAAAACTTTAAAGGAAATAACTTATTAGGAATGGTGAGATATTTTTTTCATAAGGGAGCTTAATATGGAGGGGATTGTTGGGAGATGAAACAATTTGCCTTTTGTCCCTATACACCTATTTCTATACCTCACTGTTTTTTTATTCAATCTCAAAGAAGGAGTCCATGTACTCAGGTAAAATTCTTGCTTCTATACTTGATACCAGGCTCAATCAACCTCTTCTATGAAGGACCTGGTTTGCTAAATTTTCCCTTTTCTTCTTTGGCATTATTCTCTCTACTGGCTCCTTAACCTTGGGCTGTGTGTACTCGACACCTCTGCTACCTCCTCTTCCACACCTAACCTGTAAACCTGATAGCTAGCACACGTTGACATTTATTTCTTGTTCACTGAACTAAAATTTATTGAGCATCTACTGTGTGTAGGCAATGTACTAAACCTTCTCCCCTGCTGAAAAGGGCAGTCTATCTTACTTCCTCACCAACCATTCATTCATTGCCCCACTGCTCTCTGAATTTAGAGCCCCTCCACTTATCACACCTGCTTTGGTAATGTAGGATGAAAGCTAGAACTGACTCCCACATTTGCTGTTCTCAGGCTGAACTTAGGCAAGGTATTTGACTGTCTTGAGATATAATCTTTGCAATCTGTAAAATGGACATAGTGACAGTTTCCTTGATCTATTATAATGAATCTCAAAATGAAATATCATACACATGCCATGCTTTATCCATTGGCTAGCACATGAAAGCCTAAGGAATTGTTATTAGGTATAAATGTCCAAAAATCCTTCTGATTTCAAATCCAGCTAACATTTATCAATCTTTACCTTTGGGATCTCTATTGATTATTCCCTATATCAAAGCTCTCTACTCTCTTGGACTCTATGATAAGTGCCTTTCCTGCTTCACCTCATACTTTACTGTCTCTTTCAGGGGCTTGTTCTCTGCCTGTCTCATAAATGTTGGTTTTCTTTTCTTTTAAGTATATTGTTCTTATCATTCGGTATGTGAGGATGGGCTCTCATAGTTTCACATAACATATGAGAATAGTAAAGACAAAATCTAGACTTCCAGCCCAATTATCTGTCTTTGTGCTTCAGAGTCCTCTATCTAACTGTATTTCAGGTAACTGTAATTGGATTCCTCAAACTGAATTCATCATTTCCTCTCTGAACAAGCTTCTTACTTTGGATTTTTTTTAACCTTCATTGATGATGTCACCATCTACTGGGTCATTCACATCAGAAATCCAGAGACCTAGATTAGGCTTCTCCTTCTTATTTCTAACATCCAAGTAACCTTAATCCTGTGCCAATTTTATTTCCTAAATATTTCAGTAATTTGTCCCTTTCTCTCCATCTCTGTTAACAAAGTTCTATAGAATAATCCGAGTTTTGCCATGATTATTACAATAACCTGTTGATTTATCTCCTCTTCCTCAAAACTCCACATGATTACCAAATGAAATTTAACCACATCGCTCCCCGTTGTGGGCTGAGTTGTGTTCCCTCAAAATTCATAGGTTGAAATTTCAATTCCCGGTGCCACAGAATAAGACTATATTGAAGATAAGGTATTTAAAGCAGTATTTAAGTTAAAATGAGGTCACTAGGGTGGACCGTAATCCAATATGAGTGATATCTTTATACAAACAGGAGATTAAGATATATATATATATGTACATATGTATATATATACATATATATAGATAGATAGAGAGAGAAATCATGTAAAGACATGGGGAGAAGATGGCCATTCACAAGCCAAGGAGAGCGCCTTCAGAAGAAACCAACCTTGCTGACACCTTGATATTGGACTTCTGGCCTCCAGAACTATAAGAAGATAAATTTCTATTGTTTAGTCCAACAAGTCTGTGGCACTTTGTTATGGCAGTCCTAGCAAATGAATACATGCCTTATGTATATTTCTTCAAGAGTTTCCCAGAGCACATAAGATATAATTTTAATGTAGCAAACCCCCATAGTGTGACCATCTCTCCCTATTCAGCTTCCTCTCTGATGACTCTCTGCCATCATTTTATACTTCACCAACTCTTAACTGCTTATAGTTTCAAGTACACACTATATTCCTCACCTTTGTACCTCTGCTAACACCGCTCTCTTCATCTGACTCAACTCTATCAGTTCTTTAGACTCAGTTTAATCAATATCTTTCCAAGAGCCTATCCTTACCCTAAAATGACTTTTAAGAAATGCACATAGAAAACTTGTAAAATATTGATTCATAGAAAAAAAAGAAAAATTCCCATAAACTCTTAACCCTAATGTGAGCATTATAACTGTTTAATTATTTTCCTTCCATCTTTTTAAGGCCCATTTTATTTAAACAATAGAGATTTTATTGTACAAAATTTTGCATTTTTAAATTTGATTTAATATTATCTTTTGAGCATTGTCCCATCATTAAAAAACAATTTTAATGGCTTCATAATATAGTCCACCATGTTGGCTTACTTCAATAAATCTAATTATTCTTCCATAACCAGAAATTCAGAAGATGTTTTTGATTGTTCTGGGCGTAAAATAATAAATGGTATGGTATGATTCTCATACCTCTAACTCTAGACCTCTCTCTGGTCTCTGGATCTGTGTATCTCTTGGACCTCTTAATTTTACTTTTATGGAAGGAAAATTTTACTTAATTTAATTTTATGGAATTTTACTAAAACTTCATATATTCAAAATGAAACTCATTATTTTAATCTAGTACCTGTCCCATCCTCTAATTTTCTTCAAACTTTTTGCATCTGTTTATAGCATAATAATTCACCCAAGCATCAAGCACCAAGTCTTCCAAGTTAACAACCAGTGTGTTATCCTTGACTTCTCTTTTCCTACAACCTTTCTCGATTCAAACTCAGTCATTTACTAAATGTTTCGACTCTATCTCCTAAGCATACCTTGTATCTTTCCCCTGTATTCCACATTCCACTGCCATTGATTTAAATTGGTTCTCATAATTTCCAGGCTATTGAAATGGTCTCTAAACCCATCCTTTTGTCTTTAAACTCCTCAATTCCACCTTCCTCAGATTTGCTTCATAACTGTTCGTTACCCTTGAAAAATGCAAACCTGATGATGTCACTCCTAGCTTAATGTTCTTCAGTGGATCATTGCATCCTTCAAAACCAAGTTCCAATCCTTTGGTATGGCTCTGTACTAGGTAACTTATGTATAATGTTATTCAGTCTTTCTCACAAACACCTGAGCGAATCAGCCTGAGTTTTCTATTTTACATCAGTGCTTCTCAGAAAACTATATTGTGATTATTAGTTGTGAGTCTGTGTACCTGATTCCATCCAAAGATTGGAAATTTGATAGAAGACTCTATAAAAACTAAAAATATATAACATGTCTAAATACCTATGTTGGCAATATCTTCACTATAGGTTCAATGTAGGAAGAATATTAAAAGAGAGAGGAGACTAAAGAATAAAGAACTTGTAATAAAATCATAATCAGAACGAAAATAAAAACTATTTTTTCACATTTCTAAATTCCTTTGACATTGAGGTGTATGATAATTTTATAAAGTTCTCTGTAATAGAGACTTTGCTAGTTTATTTATTCCAGTGTCTCAAAGAGTCTGAAAAATATATGACATTTTACTCCTACTGTGAGCTTAATATATATATAAACTTTCCAAGGCTTAGTTGATTAAGAAATGTTGGAAAAACAATAGATACATTGCTAAAAATATTATTGTTCTAAAAATAACTCATAAAATCACAAGCAGTGATAAATAGAGGTACACATTCATCATTTCTAACTGGAAATTTAATGGAGCCTTGGCAGTGAGTAGTCATTACCAAAGGAGCACTAATGCAGAACTGACATTCAGTGCTAATGAATTAATTTCGAGTCTAATTGAGGGGAAACTTTGCTTTGAATGACATCACTATAAGGCATGCTTATTGCTATGATTTTTATTATTATGATGTTTAAGAATGTTCTGATGCTTTCATTTTATAAGATGTAAATATCCTCTTATTTAGCCACAATTAGAGCAAGAAGATTTAGGAATAGAAAATGATAAATAACCCTTGGAATCAGAAGGTCCATGCTTGCAAAGTCTGAATGCCATCAGATTCTAACTTCCAAATATTCTTTAAGTTCACTTTGGGAGGGTAAAACGATATACCCTTCCATCACCAAGCCTGCTGCTGAGTTCACACTTTGCTGGTTCTCCACTTTCCCTCCAGTTTGATGCTCCACTTGCAGACCCTAGTCCTCTTCCACCTTTGACACAACAACTCTGTCTCCTTTCAAAACCACAGCTCCCATAAAGAGCTCTTAGCCTTAGTGGAGATAAAGTAAGGAGAAGATTCCTCTTTCTCTCACTTTCACCATCTATTATTGTTTTCTTTTCAGGTGCAGTGATTTTAAAATAGACAAACACAACAAACCTTTATCATTAGAAGACTCACCCTCCTGGGCTCTTCTTTTCCAACATTTGAGTGTTAGAAATAATAATATACTAAAGCAAGAGCATTGTGTTGAATATATCTTGTGCTTCATTCTTTTGCCATTTGAGAATGTTTCATCTTGCCAAATGGTAACTGATCCACTATTGAAAGTTACAGGTACCTTCAGACATAGTTAACTATTTCTTTCCAAACTTTCTATCTGCCACAAAATGTTATTTTCCATTTGGCAGAGACACCTAGGGAGCTTTGTTTTCACTCATTACTGCTGGTGAATCTGAGGTTATCCTGGCCACAGGCTGGTTGCCAGGTCACTCCTGAGGTGACTGGTATTTGTTCAATAGCGCTGTTTATCTTTATCACTTACATAAAAGGAACGGTCGGGCCGGGCGCGGTGGCTCACGCCTGTAATCCCAGCACTTTGGGAGGCTGAGGCGGGCAGATCACGAGGTCAGGAGATCAAGACTATCCTGGCTAATGCGGTGAAACCCCGTCTCTACTAAAAATACAAAAAATTAGTTGGGCATGGTGGCAGGCGCCTGTAGTCCCAGTCACTCGGGAGGCTGAGGCAGGAGAATGGCGTGAACCCGGGAGGCAGAGCTTGCAATGAGCAGAGATCGGGCCGTTGCACTCCATCCAGCCTGGGGGACTGAGCGGGACTCCGTCTCAAAAAAAAAAAAAAAAAAAAAAAAAAGGAACTGTCTTCAGCAGCTTGCTTATTCAGATGCTCTCAAGGGCCTTAGTTCCTTAGCCGTAGGAATCTGGTGCCTATTAGTGTTGGCACTTCAAAAGTTCACCTTAGCTGTATTCTTATAGCTACCCTTAGCTCTTTTTTTCTGATAGGCATCATGCAACCGAGTGCCTGAAACTGAGTACATTTTAAACGAATACTGGCTGCATGTTGTGCAGATGTCGTATTGACCATCTTGTCAACTGAAGCCTCTACTGGAACCATCGCTGATATATAAGCACCTGCCCTGGTGCTTAAGTTACCCTTTTCAAGCAAGGAAAGTTGTCTTCTCTAGGTTCATTGCGGGTAGGGTGGAAGTAGTTCCCCTCCACTGGGATGTTCTCAGGTGAAATAACCAGAGTCAGCTTATTTTTATGCTTTTGTTGTTTACTCATTCTGTCCCTAAAGGCTAATGGCAACAAACAACTTTCTCATGGCAAACAGATGCTGAGATTTTTTCAAGGACCAGCAATCTTTGTGCCCTTATGCTCCTCTTCCCTAGAAATAATTGTCACTGTTTTCCCAGGACAGCAATAGTTGTCATATATTCCCAGTTGCCACAGTAAGACCCAGACAGCATTATACTTTACTTACTGGCTTAAATATTCAGCGTTCCTTAATACATGATAGGGTATTGACTCTACTTGTTAGAAATTCCTTACATCCAGTGACAAATAACTTGTAACCATGAATTTTCTTCTTCAGTTACAAAGTTCCTCACTGAAGACCAGAGAAAGTGGATACTCTTTGTTTTAATCAGTGTGTCATCACTAGTAGAAATATTGCAAATTGTGTTTTAGTCTGCTGATTTAATTGCCATGTTACCCTATCTTCTGACACTTCAAACACAGGGCTATGGATAGTTAATGTTCTCTTCTTAACAAACATGAAATAAATTTAGTGACCAAATTACTGAGTGCTGACTGTCACAGTATTTGAAACATCCAAATGGGCTTCACTAGCCTTCTGTTCTGGCCAATATGCTTTTTCACACATATTTTAATAGTACATGTTTGAAGCTGTGTTGTCGAATATCATTATAGACTTTTGTTTTTAGTTTTATCAAGCAAATTCCTCCATCCATCTATTCATCCAACTATTCTTCCAACTATTTTATTCTACATACTTGCTACTGCTCTAGGCAATGGAGATAGAAATATAAAAGACATTCATATTTCTATCTGTGAGTCCCCATAAGGGAACTCATAGACCTGCAAGGGAAACAAGCAAATAAATAAACAATTCTAGCACAATGAAATTATTATTATTTTCTTCTTTTTTTTCTAAGAGAGCACATAAGAGGGATGGCAGAGCCAGTCTGAGTGGGTCCAGAAAAGGCTTTCTGAAAGAGCTTTTCTTCCTTGAGCCATAAAGGATAAGTAGGTAAGTTAATCAAAGAGTAGAAAAAGACGTATCAGGCAGAAGGAATGACATATACAAAGGCCCCAAGATAAGAGTGTAATTTAGGGTGATTGAAGCATACAGCATGAGGAGAGAAAGGAGAGATAGATGATAGGCAGGTCATGAAGGGCCATTATCTTAAGGAGTGTAGAAACATTTTCTTGAATGTCATTGAAGTTATTATGGTTTTTAAGGTGGAAAGTGACATTGAATTTGCATTTTAGCTTTGGAAAAACAGAGTGGAGTGTGGCAGAGTGGAGGCAGAGAAACAGTTGATTTTAACAGTTGAGGCATGAGATAATGATAACCTGAACTAATGCAATGGTAATAGAGATTGAGAGAAACGAGTAATTACTCATAGTTGTAACTTTACATTTATTTATGTAGTTATTCTGTTAATGTCTGTCTCTCTGATTAAATGTAAGCTACATGAGGACAAAGATAGGGTTTACTTTTGTCCATTACCATATTTCCTATGCTTAACACAATGTGGGGCATAGAAATGTCTAATAAGTATATTTGTTGAAATAATGCTCTAATGAATGAATTTAAAAAGTACAACCTATTAATGCATACCATGCACTGGGCAGAATACTAGGCAATAAGGATACAGAGATAAACAAGCTAGGCAAGATTCCTGTTCTCAAGGACAAGTTTTTAAAATGAGAGAGACAAGTAAAAAATAAGAGAATTTATAATATTAACCAGTGTTATATAGAAATTAAAATAGTTTTGGAAGGTGCCTGGGGTTGGAATGGCTACTTTAGATTGGAGGGTCATAAAAGACCTTTTGCAGCAAGTGACATTTGATTTGAGATTTAAATGATAAAAAAGGAGTCAGCCTCTGGGGGCAGAGAGTTCCAGACAGAAGGAAATGAATAAGTGAAATAGACAAGATTTGACAGAACTTGTTGACTGATCAGATGTGGGAGTAAGAAATAGGCCTAAGATGATTCATAGGATCTAAAAAATGTTATTTCTATTAACTGAGCTTGGAGATACTGAAAAAAGTACAGATAGTGATGTAAATGATGAATTCAATACTGAAACTCTTGACTTTAAGGTACCTGTGATGCATTGAAATACATGGATGATAACTCACCTCTAAAATATACTTTCTTTCACTCTCATGCGTAAGTGGGAGTTGAACAATGAGAACACATGGACACAGGGAGGGGAACATCACACACAGGGGCCTGTTTGGGGGTGGGGGGTCTAAGGGAGGGATAGTAGGTGACGGGTTGATGGGTGCAGCAAACCACTATGGCATGCATGTAACTATGTAACAAAACTGTACATTCCGCACATGTACCCCAGAACTTAAAATATAATAAAAAAAGATATGAACAATGACTTTAAAAAATTATTACAATAATGTTCTCTAGGTGAAACTCTTTAACTGGCAATATCTTTAGTTAACTGCATTTGCTGAAAATTTTCCAAATACTTCCAGCTATTCAGGGCAAATAGACTCTGTTCTGATGATTCAGAATTTTCTGTTAAAGTGGACATTCAAAGGTAACATGACTATTAGTTCTTGGTAGGCTTTGTCCAGGACTAATTATTCCCAGGCAGAAATCTGAATATCTGGGGTCTTTTACTGTACTCCTCCCTATAATAATCAGTGAAAATACTCAGTTTTAATTTTTGATTTTATTATAAAAAGTTTCATTTCCATTGAAAGAAGCCTGATTCTTTTAAGATCCCACTCTCTATTTTTGCCCATCATAATAATCTATATGCCACCTATAAGAACACACTACCAGTTTTCCACGTTCAACCTGGACTTGAGGGTCTGGCTGAGAGTTGTGTAGTTTACTGCAAATGTTTTTCAATATTATCTTGGGCCATAGATGGTTTCTTTTATGTTATAAATGAGAAGGGTGATGATTAGACTTCTTTACCAAGGATACTTTTGTGGTTAATTTTGAAAGGTGGTGTGCTAATGACCATCCAAGCTAGACAGTGCTCTTTGTGTACAGACAAGCCAGAGACTGCCCTGCTACCCTGACACACAGCTACCGTGGATCTGAAGAATTATCTCAACAGAGAAGGCACAATTATAAGTAATTTGACCTGATAAACTTACCCTGTTTTTCCGATAACTTTTAAAAAGTACCAGAAAGCTACACTGTAGCAACTGATTTTATGAAGTGTGGGTAGGGCCTGACAGGCACTTGTCTCTTTTTGAACTGCAAGAACACCTGTGATTTCCAGCTCCGCCACACACAGACACTGCGGGGTATAAGGCATAAAGAAAAGAGCCTCCGGTTTAGAATTAAGATTCTCCATTAGCCTTTTCTGTCATGGCTATTCTAGTTGGATACCTGTATGGACAGCTGAATCCTGCTGTTTCACTTCTATGGCCCAGCTTAACACTTTATTCCCTAGCATATATCCTTGAACTTAATTTTCTACCTCCTTGGATGAACTCAACTTTTATCAGATCTGTTTGCGAGGTTACTCCTTTTTGGTCTGATTTCTGCTCCTATGTCTCTGTAGGCTGGACTTGTTAAATTGCTTGTCATGTTCAGCAGGACTCAAAATGTAGATTGAATCTGTTACTCTTTAGGAGTTAAAATCCATTAAGAAGTATTTGAGATTCTTTTGTCACCACTGCAATATTTTTCACTAACATTCTCCTTTTTCTAAATCAATATGTTGAAACAAGGTCATATTAAGTTGTGTCTGCTGAATTGTTTAAGAATACCATTTGCTGAATTTATCTGAAGAACATTATCTGTGAACATTATCTAGAAAAATATGAACATTATTAATGATGTGGCAGATAAGAATGCAAAAATTTACAAATTGCCAATAGCAATTGAAGTAATTAAATGGTAGTCCTTTTCAACTTTTCTATTTAAAAATGCTTTGTATATACATAAAATTAAAATATAACTTTCATAAATTTATAACTAATTATTTCATATATGCTTTTTCATTGTAATTTTAATTTTTAAAATTGTACTTATAAAATGAGAGTGTTTTCCTCCTCTTTCTCACACTCTTTCACTTACTTCTCTCCTTGACCTGAGCCTCAAGTGACCCAAATGTATAACCTATAATGTATTTTGTCTCCTATAAACTCTAAGATTATTTCATTTAATTAAAAGCCTTTGGAATTCTAAGGAAAGTTGGTTAGACAAATATTTAACTTCATTAATGAATAATTTGGGAAGAGATAACACTTTTATGATATTAAATCTTTCCATATAAGAAGTTATGTATGTCTTTTCATTTATTCAAATCTTCTTTTATGTTCTTCAATAAGAATTTATAGTTTTATTTCAGAAGCATATGCCTTTCTTGTAAAACTTATTCCTAAATATTACATAGGTTTTGTTGCTCTAGTGAATGGAATATTTATTTCTGTTTCTTTCATTAATGCTTTTTTTCTAGAATGAAAAAAACCTATTGATATTAATCTACTCATTTTATTTCCAATCATCTTATAAAATATTCTTATTCTCTAGTATATATTAGGCCTCAGATTTGCTAAGTGTACATAGTATGGCCATATGGTTAGCAAAGAATATAACTGTCACTCATTGTTATTTCTACTCAGATTTATAAGTAAGACAGATCTGTCTTTGAATCCCTAATCCACCTTTAAGGGTTGTGCAATATTGGTCACGTTGCTCAGTCTCAAGTCTTTTTCTTCCTCATCTATAAAATGGGAACTGATAATGGTACCTATATTATAATTATACTTTGTGAGTTTAAAGTATTAATACATATAAAGTACTTTAGTCTAGTATCTGGCAGGTATAAAGCACTGAGAAATGATGAGGTGAAGAGATTCTCCAAGCAACATGGAAAAAAATGATCCAAACAAAAAATACAATGCCAGCTGACTCTTTAGGAAAATAGAATTCAACAAAGAATGTATTTCAGCTATTTTAAACTTTTAAAAGTTTAAAAAACAACAAATAAAAACAAAAACCCTGATGAGAGTATTGATGTGTGCATAAACAAAGAAAAATATAATAGGAATAGAATGGTGAATTAAATTTTGTGAATTTTGGAAACCACTGGAAAAAAAGAGAATTGAGATCGTAAGTTGGCTGTAGTAGAAATAGAGATATTCAGTGTAAATCACATCACTTAGTTCAATTTAACTTACTAATACTAAAAGATTGATATAATTTCTACAAATATTAACACATATTATTAAAACCTAAATTAATTAATGTGAGTAAGTTCTCTAGGAAAGTTTTCTTGTTGGTTTTAAAATGGGTCAAAATGAACATATCATACTGTCATTTTAAGAAACTTTTTTTCACTATTTTGAATTCCTTATTTCTTTCTCAACTTTGTTAGCTCTTAACAAAAGCATTACCTTTACAGAAAGGTTAACGTTTAAATTTATACAATTTAGCTAAGAAAAGCTTCCCCAAAGGTGATTAATGTACACTTGTTAAAAGAAATGGACTTAAATATATATCAGAATCCATTAATGCTAATTGCCATCAGAGCAAAATAAAAGGGAATAAAATCTCTTGGATCAACTAATAATAAAAACCTTCACTACCTGACAAAGGAAGAAAGAATATTCAAATTAGCTCTCTGTCAATGGCATATTGGATTTTGGGATCATAAATTAATGTAATAAAGCTTTGATACCACCTATATAGTAAGCCTTCTATATAGGTGTGTGATGCCAAAATAATGTGTTAGAAAAGTTGTTGAATAAACTTCAGGAATCATGATGCATGTACTTACTGTCTTCAAAATGAGACGTATTAAAATTAGTCTTCATTCTACTTACTGAAAAAATCAAGACTCTCAATTCTAATGCATTTCTTAATATGATTCTCATATACACAGATGATACACAGCTTGTCAAACTCAGCGAAAATGTGCAACATTATAAGTTGTATATGAAGAAGTCGATTTGGGTTCTAGATCCATGCAAACTTTTTTGGGCAGAGGCGGTAGGGGAATTTATTTCTGTTTATGAATAGTGACATTCAATTCCTGATCAGTTACCTGGGGTTAAGAGTGAAATTTATTGTATTGCTGTCAATTGCTCCTTTCAGATCTGTCAATATTTGCTTTATGCACTTAGGTGCTCTGCTGTTGAGTTCATATATATTTGCAATTGTTAAATCTTCCTGTTGAATTGACCCTTTTATCATTATGTAATGACTTCTTTGTCTCTAAAGACAAGATTCTAGGCATTGAGGAGGTTACCAAGATAAATAAAAAGACTCAAAAGACCATTCCTTGAGAGCTAGAGGTCAGATAACTCAGGAAATGCAAAATGAGCACAAGCACCATGGGCATTTTAGAGCAAATATCTTATGACTCATAATTTAGTGGATAGGAAGAGTTGATTCTGATATAAATATTCTGACTTCCTGAGCAGTTGTCATCTGGATCCTGCTGTGTAACTGCCACTGTGAAGCAAAGCAGGCAAAGCAAGGTCAGAAATGGTAAACCTTGAATCCAGAGGTCCGGCCACAATTCCCAACTCAAAGGATGAAAGGAAAAAGCGAAACAAGAAAGGAAAAAGAGAAAGAGACCTTCTAGTATGCTAATATTGGTGTAGCCTGGATGGCCCTTGTCTTTGTGGATTTTTTTTTATTATTATACTATAAGTTCTAGGGTACATGTGCACAATGTGCAGGTTGTAAATTTCTTTGAGTTCTTCGTAGATTCTGGATATTAGTCCTTTGTCAGATGAGTAGATTGCAAAAATTTTCTTCCATTCTGTGGGTTGTCTGTTCACTCTGATGACAGTTTCTTTTGCTGTGCAGAAGCTCTTTAGTTTAATTAGATCCCATTTGTCAATTTTGGCTTTTGTTGCCATTGCTTTTGGTGTTTTAGACATGAAGTCCTTGCCCATGCCTATGTCCTGAATAGTATTGCCTAGGTTTTCTTCTAGGGTTTTTATGGTTTTAGGTCTAACATTTAAGTCTTTAATCCATCTGGAATTAATTTTTGTATAAGGTGTAAGGAAGGGATCCAGTTTCACCTTTCTACATATGGCTAGCCAGTTTTCCCAGCACCATTTATTAAATAGGGAATCCTTTCCCCATTTCTTGTTTTTGTCAGGTTGTCAAAGATCAGATGGTTGTAGATCTGTGGTATTATTTCTGAGGGCTCTGTTCTGTTCCATTGATCTATATCTCTGTTTTGGTATGAGTACCATGCTGTTTTGGTTACTGTAGCCTTGTAGTAGAGTTTGAAGTCAGGTAGCGTGATGCCTCCAGCTTTGTTCCTTTGGCTTAGGATTGTCTTGGCAATCTGGGCTCTTTTTTGGTTCCATATGAACTTTAAAGTAGCTTTTCCCAATTCTGTGAAGAAAGTCATTGGTAGCTTGATGGGGATGGCATTGAATCTATAAATTACCTTGGGCAGTATGGCCATTTTTACGATATTGATTCTTCCTATCCATGAGTATGGAATGTTCTTCCATTTGTTTGTGTCCTCTTTTATTTCGTTGAGCAGTAGTTTGTAGTTCTCCTTGAAGAGGTCCTTCACATCCCTTGTAAGCTGGATTCTTAGGTATTTTATTCTCTTTGAAGCAATTGTGAATGGGAGTTCACTCATGATTTGGCTCTCTGTCTGTTATTGATGTATAAGAATGTTTGTGATTTTTGCACATTGATTTTGTATCCTGAGACTTTGCTGAAGTTGCTTATCAGCTGAAGGAGATTTTGGGCTGAGACGATGGGGTTTTCTAAATATGCAATCATGTCATCTGCAAACAGGGATAATTTGACTTCCTCTTTTCCTAATTGAATACCCTTTATTTCTTTCTCCTGCCTGATTGCCCTGGCTAGAACTTCCAACACTATGTTGAATAGGAGTGGTGAGAGAGGGGATCCCTGTCTTGTGCCGGTTTTCAAAGGGAATGCTTCCAGTTTTTGCCCATTCAGTATGTTATTGGCTGTGGGTTTGTCATAAATAGCTTATTATTTTGAGATACATCCCATCAATACCGAATTTATTGAGAGTTTTTAGCATGAAGGAATGTTGAATTTTGTTGAAGGCCTTTTCTGCATCTATTGAGATAACCACGTGGTTTTTGTCTTTGGTTCTGTTTATATGCTGGATTACGTTTATTGATTTGCGTATGTTGAACCAGCCTTGTGTCCCAGGGATGAAGCCCACTTGATCATGATGGATAAGCTTTTTGATGTGCTGTTGGATTTGGTTTGCCAGTATTTTATTGAGGATTTTTGCTTTGATGTTCATCAGGGATATTGGTCTAAAATTCTCTTTTTTTGTTGTGTCTCTGCCAGGCTTTGGTATCAGGATGATGCTGGCCTCATAAAATGAGTTAGGGAGGATTCCCTCTTTTTCTATTGATTGGAATAGTTTCAGAAGGAATGGTACCAGCTCATCGTTGTACCTTTGGTAGAATTCAGCTGTGAATCCGTCTGGTCCTGGACTTTTTTTGGTTAGTAGGCTATTAATTATTGCCTCAATTTCACAGCCTGTTATTGGTCTATTCAGGGATTCAATTTCTTCCTGGTTTAGTCTTGGGAGGGTGTATGTGTCCAGGAATTCATCCATTTCTTCTAGATTTTCCAGTTTATTTACATAGAGGTGTTTATAGTATTCTCTGATGGTAGTTTGTATTTCTGTGGGATCGGTAGTGGTATCCCCTTTACCATTTTTTATTGCATCTAATTGATTCTTCTCTCTTTTCTTCTTTATTAGTCTTGCTAGTGGTCTATCAATTTTGTTGATCTTTTCAAAAAACCAGCTCCTGGATTCATTGATATTTTGAAGAGTTGTTTGTGTCTCTATCTCCTTCAGTTCTGCTCTGATTTTAGTTATTTCTTACCTTCTGCTAGCTTTTGAATGTGTTTGCTCTTAAGAAACTGCATCAACTAATGAGCAAAATAACCAGCTAACATCATAATGACAGGATCAAATTCACACATAACGGTATTAACCTTAAATGTAAATGGGCTAAATGCTCCAATTAAAAGACACAGACTGGCAAATTGGATAAAGAGTCAAGACCCATCATTGTGCTGTATTCAGGAAACCCATCCCACATGCAGAGACACACATAGGCTCAAAATAAAGGGATGGAGGAAGATCTACCAAGCAAATGGAAAACAAAAAAAGGCAGGGGTTGCAATCCTAGTCTCTGATAAAACAGACTTTAAACCAACAAAGATCAAAAGAGACAAAGAAGGCCATTACCTAATGGTATAGGGATCAATTCAACAAGAACAGCTGACTATCCTAAATATGTATGCACCCAATACAGGAGCACCCAGATTCATAAAGCAAGTCCTTAGAGAACTACAAAGAGACTTAGACTCCCACACAATAATAATGGGAGACTTTAACACCCCACTGTCAACATTAGACAGATCAACGAGACAGAAAGTTAACAAGGATATCCAGGAATTGAACTCAGCTCTGCACCAAGCAGACCTAATAGACATCTACAGAACTCTCCACCCCAAATCAACAGAATATACATTCTTCTCAGCACCACATCGCACTTATTCCAAAATTGACCACATAGTTGGAAGTAAAGCACTCCTCAGCAAATGTAAAAGAACAGAAATTATAACAAACTGTCCCTCAAACCACAGTGCAATCAAATTAGAACTCAGGGTTAAGAAACTCACTCAAAACCGCTCAACTACATGGAAACTGAACAACCTGCTCCTGAATGACTACTGGGTACATAACAAAATGAAGGCAGAAATAAAGATGTTCTTTGAAACCAATGAGAACAAAGACACAACATACCACAATCTCTGGGACACATTTAAAGCAGTGTGTAGAGGGAAATTTATAGCACTAAATGCCCACAAGACAAAGCAGGAAAGATCTAAAACGGACACCCTAACATCACCATTAAAAGAACTAGATTTATTTTTATCTTAAGCAGGGACTACTACACTAGTGAGAACCTCTGAGAAGCTTCTGTTGGCTTCATTTTTGCTCCTTCCCTCTGCAAACTTAACAACCACTTTCATTTATCATGCATCAACCATGTAAAGAAAATATTGGGTATAATTCATATATCATATTACATATAATGCCTAAATACATAATACATATCAGAAAGGCTAAATGCCCTGCTCTAAGGTATGAAAGTACTAAGAGTTGAAAAAGATTTGGAATCATGTTTGCTGCACTCTAAAGCCCAGGTCCCCTCCACTTCGCCATGATGTTTCTGCTAAAGGCAGGGAACCAAAGGCTAAGTTAAGGAAAATGAATCCAGATTTTATTTTGTAAAGTTAAAAAAATCACCAATAGAACTGTTGATTTTTAAAAATGCTGGCATATTTTTAAAATTTGTATTAGATTTTAATACTTTTAATTTTGCTATTAAACTGTTGGAACAGCTCATCTAACAGCTGTTTTTCCCCCAAAGGAATACTCATTTTTACTATATAATTTTCAAGTAATAACTTCATTCTATATGAGAGTGTAAAGATATCTGGATATCTGGATTCCTCTTGGATCAAGTTACCCTCAGTAAGTTGGTTTAAAAATAGGTAGTTTATCATTACCAAAAAATTCATATTCTTGCTTCTCTCTCTCTCTTTAAATTTAGAGACAGGGTCTTGCTCTGTTGCCCAGGCTGGAGTGCAATGGTACAATTTTAGCTTATTGCAGCCTTCATCTCCTGGGCTGAAGAAATCCTCCTGCCTCTGCCTCCCAAGTAGCTAGGACCACAGGCACACATCACAAGGCTTGGCTAATTTTTAAATTTATTTTTTTGTAGAGATGGGATCTTACTACATTGTCCAGGCTAGTCTCAGACTCCTGACCTCAAGTGATCTTCCCACCTCAGCCTCCCAAAGTGCTAGGATTACAGACCAGCCACTGTGCTTGGTTCCATGTTCCTGTTTCATCTTATTTGTTTAGTAATACAAGGGTGAAGAATCAGTGTGCATTTCTATTTAAAACTACAGATGGAAAAATATGATGGAAAACAATAAAAGAAATTTTAGAGAAGTTAATTATTCTTGTTTCAAATATATCCAAGGATCTCAACAAAAAAACAGGCCACAGTTGGAACTATGCTGATTTACTTATTTAATGCTTATTCTGTGGATAAACTGGGACTAACAAACATAATCATAATTTAATGAGTCTCTGTATCATCTATTCAAAACTTTATCAGTGAAATATCTGCCAAGCTTTACAAGGTAGTAAATTTTACTTATGAACCAATATTGAATGCTAATCATTATCCTTAATATAAACACTGGAAAATATTTATATAAGTGACTGAATTACAACCGAAGCAAGGATTTCAGATTTCTCATTGTTATTATCAAAGGAAAAAGCTGTCTGCTTCCCTAAATCAGCTGAGTTCATATTTCTCATCCATTTTCTCCTACCATTTGCTGAGTTTAGCTCTGCCTTCATCTTGTATTAGACTCCTTCACATGTTTCTTTCCGCAACAGTCTAAAACATTTCAAATGCAACATTTTCTATCAGAAATTATTTAAAATTATTTAAGAGGAACAAATGGGCGGGGTGCGGTGGCTCACATCTGTAATCCCAGCACTTTGGGGGGCCAAGGTGGGCGGATCACAAGGTCAGGAGTTTGAGACCAGCCTGGCCAACATGGTGAAACCCCATCTCTACTAAAAATACAAAAATTAGCCGGGTGTGGTGGCACATGCCTGTAGTCCCAGCTACTCGGGAGGCTGACGCAGGCGAATCGCTTGAACCCAGGAGGTAGAGGTTGCAGTAAGCTGAGACCAAGCCATTGCACTCCAGCCTGGGTAACAGAGTAAGACTCTGTCTCAAAAAAAAAAAAAAAAGAAAGAAAGAAAGAAAAAAGAGAAACAAATGGAAGGTGCTAATTTCTTATTAAGAACTCAAGTAGAACAGAATTCCAGTAAAATATGACTTATTATATAATTTTAGATAGATCATAAATCAATCATTCGAACATAGCATTTATAATTTATTAGTTTTTTTCTCACAATATCAGCTTTATAAGGAGGATCTACAGTAGCTGCATTTGGGCATCAGGGATGACTTAAAGATTTTGTAAAATTTTCAGGCATGATGCATTTAGTACGCTACAGAAGCTTTGGCAAAAGCTACCTATAGCAATTATAGTTGCATTATGGACATTCTGATACAAAGTGTTTTACACAGTTTGCTCACCAGGCAACAATATTTGGCAATCTAGAAAAGGCCATATTGCCTTACAATACACTGTAACTTCTTCGTCATTTCTTTCTTTAGAACACATTTTCATTTTACATAATGTTATGGAAATTCATTCCATCTAAAATGTACTGTAACAAATTTTCCTATAAGGAAACATCACCTAAGAATATACCCAAAGTTGATATCTATTTTTTCAATTAAAATTGATAATATGTTCAATTAACTAACTTAAGAAAGCAAATAAAGTCCACATATAACCGAAAAGTGTCAGTTTAAGCCATGTTATTACATTGCCAACATTTTTAAAAAAGCAAAAGATACTAGAACAATTTGACATCTGCAGTGAACTCTCGCCAAGGATAGTGATGGATGTAATGGCTATAGGTATGCAAGTGAAGTGAGAAGAAAGATTAACAATGAACATTGTACTTGAGTCATTAAGTTTCCAATAATCAAGAGCCAGATGTTGTATAAGAAAATATCACAGAGCTTAACTTCCTATTCACTTCTGTTCCTGCCAATCAGTCAAGTACTCACAGGATTCCATCAAGTGCTTGGCATGAGTCTAGGCACTAAAGCACTTCCTTCCATACTACATTGTAAACGTTCTTTGCAAGCCTTCTGCATGCCCCACATTGTTGCCAAAATAAAGACGAATGAATAAGATATATGCAGTTTTTCCCTTTACAAGTTACAGTCTTCTTGGGGATATACACGTAGACAACAAATTCAACATAATGTGAAAAGTGCTCCCATCGAGAAATGTACAAAAGGCAATGTAACAAAGAGAAAATAATAATTGTTTGCCTGAGGTGTCATGAGACACTTTGTAGAGAGAGTAGCATTTGGATTGCACTTTAAAGACTTACGGTATATCAAAAAGGAGAGAAAGACAAATAAAACATTTCTTCCTGACCTTTTCATATCTTCACATTTACCTCCCAACTTAAATTTTGTAGTTCTAGATCCCAGTCACTATCCCATAAACAACCTATGTTTCCTTGTCCCCTCCTCCTCCATCTGGCTAATTTGGTAAACTCCAGCTGTCTGGCTGTCTCCTTCTATGCCTGCAAAGTATCTGACTTTCTGAAGAAGATTGCCTAACTTTTCTGACTGGATTTTCTTCAAATATATAACCTGAAATCACAAATAGGTGGTCAACACCGCCAGAAGATTCTAGGACACCACCCTTGTCCATTAACTTTCCCACTCTCAGAGTTCTTTCATGCTTTTTCTTGTCTCCTTAAATCTCTAATATTTTCTACTTGTGCTCAGGTTATGACTCTCCATGCTTTATAGAGAACATCAAAGAAATTAGTTGAGAACGTTTTTATCTTTCCACTCCCGGGCCACCAGTGTTTCCATGTTAGAAGAGTCCCTGCTTCTACGGACATCTTCTCCATTTGTGCTCTACATCCCATTCCCTCACCTCTTCAAGCATTTCTTCTGGTAATTATTTCCCTTCTCTTCTGCATCATTAATTCCTTTCTTTCTACTGGGTCATTTTCATCAGCCTGCTAGTATGCTCCACTAAGATCTATCTTTAAAAAGTCCTTTTCATGATGCAATGTGCCTGTCCAGTTACTGACATCTGCACTGCTGCATCTTGCAGTTAAAATGGAAGAAATTGTGCTTGTTGTCTCTTTTTGCTAATCCCTATTTTCTCCTCAACTACTCTAATAAGGCTGCACATAATGCGCTACTAAAATAGCTCTTATCAAACTCCTCTCAATGACCTGTATCTTGCTAATGCGAATGCTTAGTTTTCTTTTTCCTTCTTAATTGACTTCTCAGTAACATTTGGTACAATTGACTCCTCCCTCTCACATTTTTTTCTAGGCTTCAGTGGCACTACCTGCAGTTGGTTTTCTTCTTAACTCTCTGGCTGCTCACTCTCATAATCTTTTATAGGCTCCTTTTCCATGCTCAAACTATAAATGTTTCAAGCTCAATTCCGGCTCCTCATTGCTTCTCTATTTGTGTTCTCTCCCTCAATAACTTCAAAGAGTTTCATAATTTTAAATATAATCTATACACTGATGACTCTTAAATTTATCTATCTCCCTGAGCAGATGATTTATGTATCTAGCTACCAACAGCTGATTGTTTAATAGACATCTCAAACTTTCCATTGCCAATATCAAATTCCCAATTCCCCTCATCTACTACTCTTCAAAGTTTCTCTATATAGGAAATTGTGTCACCATATCCAATTAGTTAAACCCAAAATTTGGAAATGTGCCTTGGTTCCTACTTTTTCTTTTCACCACGCATTCTGTCCATCAGCAAGGACCTACCTCCAAAATGGATCACAAATCTTCCCACTCATTGTCTCCATAACTGCAATCTCCGACAAAGTCATCAACATTACTCATCTTCACTATTGCAATCATCTCCTGATTGGTGTCCGTTTTTCAGTGTTGTCTCCCTAAAATCCCTTCTCTTTAGAGAAGTCAGACTGTTCATTGTAAAGCTAAGATCAAATCACATGTTTCCTTTGCTCGAAGTCTCCATGGCTTCACATTATGATCAGAATACAATCCTAATTTCCCAACATGGCTCACAAAGCAGTTCATAAATTTACCCCACTGTCCTTTCACATTCCTTCACCTTGCACTGGGCATGTTCAACTACTCTGGCCTTGTGCTTCTTAGACATCTCAAGCTTGCTGCCATCACAAGTTTTGTACACCTGATTTTCTTCTTTTTTTCTTTGGTTGTTATTTTTGCTCTTTCTCTTTCTTTACAACTTCATCATTCCTACCATTCAAATCTAGATGCAAACCGGACCTGTTCATAAAGGTCTTTCTGGACCAGCCTAGAAAAAACAACAACAAAAAAACCAACCCCCACCCCAAATCACCCAACATCCCCATGAACCCTCAAAAACCCACCTCTCTCTATAACATCATCCTGTGTTCTTCATAGCAGTTACCAATCTTACTCATTTATTTGTTTATATTTTATTATCTGTCTCCTTCCACCACACTTGAAAGTCATTGAACAGTGGAAAATTGTTAGATTCCTTGGCACTGAGAATAGTGTCTGACACCTATTAGGTACATGATCAATTAAAGTTATTTTTAACTGACTTGTTCATTATATAAAGTGAGAACTTATCAGTATGTCTTCAGAGGCACAAACTTGGGAGTCATATTTAGGGAATTAAGTAGGCAGTGGTAGGAGGAAAAGTTGGGGTCAGATTGTGAAGAGCCTGGAATGCCATGTTTTGGGGTTTAGATGTTATTGTATGAACAAAAGGAAGCCAAAGATTTTTCATTTTATATTCTCTCTAAAGTAAAGCTTTTAGGTATTAGATCTTCCTTTTATAAAACTAAAGTATATATATTAAAATACATATATTTTAAAATGTGTTTTATATTTTACAATGTATATCCATTTAGATGGAAGTAATAATTTAAAAGATGCTCTTTAAGTTATATTTAGTATAAGAAATGCTGTTCCATTTTCTTCTGAAAATTCAGTGAAACATTTAAGCAAAATGAAGTTTTTGCTTTTTTTAGATGTATTTCAGTATAATCCAGAGCCAATAGATAGCCTTAATGACTTTTTACTATAATACAAAATAATTCATTTATCTACAGTGCCACTGAACATTTCCTAAATAATGCTCCTACTTTTTAACCAATTTATATGAATTCTATCTCATCATTTTAGAATGAACATAAATGTAAACAGCTAATGCTTGATAAGATTCATAGCTTTGTAATCTAATTTTATTTCTAATCTTGCTCATAAAATTATAGTGCATTTATTTTATAACTAGAAAAGATTGCTGTTAAGTAGTAAATGTGAACAGGAGTCCTATTAAAGTTATGGGAAAAGGTTAAATTTAAAGCAAAAGGAATAGAAATGCAAAGTAGTTAGGTAAAGGTTTGGGGTATATGCAATATAAACAATATAAAACTAAACACAATGGAAAAATTAGTTTGGTAAGAAAATGATTTTTTTTAAATCCATGAAAGGACAAACTATAACCTCATATTGCCAAAAGAAAATATAAAATATACATCTAAAGAAATTAATATCATGAAGTTAATTTCTTATGTGAATTTTTATTTTTAATATTGCTCAGCCACTTATCTTAAATGTCACAGAAACTGTGGCAAACTATAGCAATTTAGAAATATTCCCCCTTGCATCTGTTCGACAGAAAAGCGAGCTTTTTAAAGATGTATTTTGCATATTGAAAGACCTGAAATAACCCTGACTTGAGTAGAGAGGAGAGAGGAGACCTGAAGAAAGCAGAAAATCTATGGAGAGTTAGATACATTTCAGCGGTTTTGGTGTGTCTTATTGAACCAACTATCAATAATGGGGTAGTTTGTTGTTTATGCATGAAGGGTCTTTTATAAAAGTAAAAATCAAAGCATAGGTGGTAGGGAAATCTTTCAAGATGCTATAATAAAATATATCTGATGAAATTCAGGGTTGTTTTTAATTTTTTTTGTGCACCTACCAAAATATCATAGAAGAGAGCCTGGTGAAAATTAGTCCCTCAATACCTGTTATGTGTCCACTGCTGCGGAGACTGTGCCATTCCAAAATCTGCAGTTGGGTAGGGAAAGCACACTGCTCAGCAGTTGCTTACTTGACAGTTGAACCATGGAGTTAAAGCTTCAGATAATATATTCAAGATAACAAAAAAAAAACCCTCACAGAATTAAGCTTATTATATTTCTGAGTAAAACTATAATTAGATCCAAATTCCCATGGAAACTTTGCCTTGCAAAAACTCAAGAAGAATTTCTAAGCTACCACTCAGAATGCAAAATCTATGGCTAATTTCATGGTGAAAGTGGTGGGAAAGTTAAGGGATAATTTGGAGTTTTTCAGACAGAAAAAGGGAATGTCTCAAGAAAGATGCTTAGAGATATAAAGGTGCATTGTATATTGGATGTAGCAGAAACCTCGTGAGATTGTGAAAGTGTTGGGAGGCAATGAAGCCAGAAATGTTGACTTCAAGCTATGACAATTCTTGACATTTTGTCTTCTGAAAGCTGTGAGCAGTCATTCTGCGCTTTCAAATTGACATGTGCCTTGGTGTGTTTTAATAAGAAAGCTCTGACAACAATAAGGAAGATGTATTCCAATGGTAGAAATGAGAAGGGGGAGGAATTGTTGAAGGCACAGGCAAGCGTTATTAAGAAACTCAAGTAGGGCAACAACGTGGGAAGGGAAGAATGCTCAGATGTGACATAAGTTGATGGCTAGTGATTTGGGGCTAGTAGGAGAGGAAAATGAGATGGATAGTTCTACTTTCTGTGATTCTGTGGGTAGTGCTGTCATTAGGCAGTGTATAATAAGAAACAGGATTTCTGTTTGATTTGGTTTTACCAAGTTTGGTTTTGTTATGGGGTGGTGGGTGGAAAAGAGCAAGGAGGATGATTTCCATGTTAACATGTGGTGAATATTCCATTTGATATTGGCTATTGGAATATGGAATTGGAATTCAGGTAAAAAGTTCAGGCTAGAAATAAATGTTTGCTGCTCATCAGCACAGAGGTAATACCTGAGACCACAGGAATATATCTGTTAACTAGGTTGTTTGTGTATTTTCTGGCCTGAGACACTGAGACGAAAGTCAGTATTAGTATAATGTTTCAGAACATTCATTTAGGAAAAATACTACATTTATTTAGAAACCATAAAGGATATAACAAAAATCCACAATAATGAATTTATAAGATACATGAAGATACAAACAATGGATGTATGCCTTTCCTAATCCTTGTGGAGTGTTAATTTCTATCATGTGTTTCAGTTGCTAAATTCAATATTTGCCTAAAGAAGCTACCAATTTTAAAAGCAAAAAGTCATTAAGAATTAATAACTAGATCATTTAGTTAAACATTTTCTATATTTTTTATTGAGAATGACAGAAAATGAGTTGTGTAAGTTTTCATTAGAGTACTGCTGGTGAAGTAAGAAAGGCACGTTAGCATCACACATTATTTTTAAGAATTTATTATAAAAAACTAAAAATAACATTATTTCATTTATGATAAAGATATTTTTATGAGATAAAATGAAAAATATCTAGAACTCATGTCAATCTTTTCTTGCACACACCCAGATTTTCTAAGTGCCAGTGTATACTAAATTTATTTAAAATTTTTCCTGGGTCTAAATGATAATAAGCCTTATTTTCATCAACTCTTACCCAAAATATATTTCCCAGCTTAAAAGAGGTAATGATATCCAGCACTCTTTACAAATAAGGACATTGAGATTCAAAGAAGGTAAATAACCCATAAACAAGCAACAAGGGCCTTTTGACTGCAAAGTACATTCCCACTCAAGTACTTTACAGCTCTTCTCAGTGAAACAGAAGAGTGTGGGCTAATTGTTCCACTAGAGACTAAGCCTCCGAGATCTTATAAAACTGAAGCTGAGTGCTTTCAGCCTCACTGTTACTGCAGGCAGTTTTTATCTTTTGGTAAACTAATCATCAGGGATCAGAGTAGCTATTGTTTGAAGTAGTCTGAAAAGAGCAATTTGAATACCATGGTGTTACTTGGTTTTTGTGACCTCTTCCAAGCTCTTCCCATTGTTGCCACATCCTTAGCTAACCATAATATTATCATTCTTAATTTTGTGTTGAGAGTATAAGTTTAAAAATAAATACAATTCGTTCACAAGGCAGAACTCAGTGTTTTCTTTGTGAGTCTATGGAAAGCATATGTTTGATATTTTAGAAGTGACTCTAATAATCACTTTGTTATAATGCATTATAATTTATAGAATACTTTTAAATATAGAATGTCATAATTATCCACTTATTTCATTTGAATTGAAAATATAACACCAAGTGAGAAGAAGTAAATAAAATATCTGTTTCTATGTATAATTCTCTAAAAGCAGAGGGCACTAATGTGGTTTCCCTTGGTTAGTTAGCTTGTCATGCTGAGGGTTTTGATAAAGATAATCCTGAAGAGGATGGTACCATGGGTTCAGCAAATCACTGTACCTTGTAAATTGTTATAAATTGGTAAAAGCGTAAGGTAATATGATTACACAATCACACAGTATCCAATTATGTATTACAGTTACAAAACAGAATTACAAATACAGAGTTAATAGAAACATCAAAAAGCCATTCTGTAAGCTGTCCTTGACAATGGAATTTTCATTACAATGGCACTAAGGAACCTATTGATGTATTTCATTAAAATAGCTAGTAGGGTAGCATAATGCCAAGCGAGATAAATTCATTAATAGGACACTAAAATGAGAATGGAAACATGACTTAGTCACACCTGTCCAGTTAAGAATACATATTAATCTATGAGCTTTCTTCATTATTTTGATAATAACTGGTAGTAAACTAGATAACAAAGGAAGGAAGGATTTTAAAAAAGAAAACATAGCAAATCTATTATATTTTAGATAAGCCTGTCTATGGAGTAATCTTATTAAAAAAGAATAAACGAACTTATATGAAAAATAAAACATAGTATTTGGAAATGAATAGTTTAGAAATTTGAGTGATAATTATAAATATGTAGCATTTATTGCCATTCAGGTTAGGAAAAAAAACACAGTGCATATATTAGTCACATACATAGAACCTTTACTTCTAAAATGCTGTTTTTTACACATATTTAAGCCTTTTATTTATTTATTTGAGAGAGGGTTTCACTTTGTTGCCCAGGCTTGAGTGCAGTGGCATGATCAGAGCTCACTGCAATCTCTACCTCCTTTGCTCAAGTGATCCTCCCACTTCAGCCTCCCTTGTAGCTGGGAATACAGGCACACACCACCAATCCCAGCTAATTTTTAAAAATTTTTGTAGAGACAGGGCCTCGCTCTGTTGCCTGGGCTGGTCTCAAACTCCTGGGCTCAAGTGATTCTCCCACCTTGGCCTCCCAAAGTGCTCGAACTATAGGCCTCATGGCCTTAGCATTTTAGTATGGAAGTGCAAATTCTTCTCTTAACCTATATATTGACAAATATTTCATACAGTTAATAATTTTATCTGTGTTGAAAGTGCTTTTATCTTTATTTTTAAGGAATTTATCTTTGAAAATATATTTCTAAAACACATTTTTATGTTCCCTTTGTTATATTGGAAAATGGTACAGCTCCTGTGGAAAACAGTATGGTAAAATATAGTGAATGGTTTCCTAAAAAAATTTAAAATAGAACTACCATATGATCCAGCAATCCCACTTCTAAATATATATCCAAAGGAACTGACCCGGGGATCTTGAAGAGATGTCTGCACTCCCGTGTTCATTGCATCATTATTCACAGTAGCCAAGATATGGAATCAACTTAAATGTCCAACAACAGATGAACGAATAAAGACAATGTGGTATGTATGTATATAGCGGAATATTATTCCACGTTAAAAAAGAAGGAAATCCTGCCATATGTGAGAACATGGGTGAATCTGCTAAGTGGCATAGGCTAGTCACAGAAGGACAAATACTGCATGTTCCACGTACACAGGGTATCTAAAATGGTCAGACTCACAGAAACAGCATCAAATGATGGCTGCCAGGGGCTGAGGGGAGGAGGGAATGGGGAGTTGTTCAATTGGTATAAAGTTTCAGTTATACAAGATGAACAAGTTGCAGACATCTGCTGTCCAACATTGTGCCTATGGCTAACAATACTGTACTGTATGCTTAAAAGTTTAAGAGGGTAGATCTCATGTTAAGTAGTCTTACCACAATAAAAAAAATTAAAAAGGAAATTGAAGAACACAATAAAAAATAAAGTGACTTTTTTGTTGAAACAGTTATAAAATTACAAAAATGTTTAAAAACTAAAAATCATGTTTTTCTGAATTACTTGAGAGTAAACCGCTAATCTGGTGTCCCATCCTCCCAAATACTTCGGTATTTCCTACACAGAAACATTCTACACGATCAAAATACAAGCAACCAAATCAGGAAATTAATAGTGATATATTACTACCATCTAATCTTCAAACCCAAATTTTGTCAGTTGTCTCAAAAATGTCCTCTGTAGCAAAAGAACCGGTTCAGAATGACATTTCTTTTAGTGTCTTTAGTCTTCTTGAATCTGTAATAGTCCCTTAGTCTTTTTTGACTTTCATGATCTAATATCTTTCCTTAACAGTGTGCAGCTGTCGGTGTAGCTCTGGTTTTAATTTACATATGTAATTTAAAGTGAATCTTTTTGGAAGAGTATGTCCAGTTAAGTTTTAATGTATTGGCATCTTCTGTGAGTATATTTATGTTGTGTACACGTCCTTGGGTATTCACAAAGGTGGTACTACAGAGTTTCTGAACCTTTGTTTTCAGGGGCAAAATCACTTAATAAAAGCAATGATGCCCAAGGGATAAAATCATATAAATAATAGATACACCATTTACGAGATATCTAGCATATATAGTTTAGTAGTTTAAAAGTATCATTTATGCTTGTACTTCGGAAAATTTTTCTCTTAAATAATTCCTTAATAATTTCTACTATGGGAAATTAAAAAACTTCACAGATGATAATGAAATCTAATCCTATTAACAACCCAAAATAAAATTTACTCAATAAAATATTCTCTTCTTAAAAAAATCTTCTTCAATGAACATACTAGAAATGGTTATATGACTAAAATTATCCATTTGACAAATCTGATTCCTAAAATCGGGAGGTCCCTCTTTTTGGTGCTCTATACTAGGTTTTTTTTTGTTGTTTTTTTTTTGTTTTGTTTTGAGATGGAGTCTCCCTCTGTTGCTCAGGCTGGAGTTCAGTGGCATGATCTCTGCAACCTCTGCCTCCCAGGTTCAAGCGATTCAGTTGCCTCAGCCTCCTGAGTAGCTGGGGTTACAGGTGTATGCCACCATGCCTAGCTACTTTTTGTATTTTCAGTAGAGATGGGATTTCACCATGTTTGCCAGGCTGGTCTCAAACTCCTGACCTCAAGTGATTGGCCTGCCTTGGTCTCCCAAAGTGCTGGGATTACAGATGTGAGCCACTGCTCCTGGCCAATACTAGGTATTTTGATGTGGCTTATTTTACATAAAAGGCAAAATAGTCTACTTCTAGGTGAAAATAAGAACATGTATATTCACAATAGGTTATTCATATACTGAAAATAGATACAACTTGCGTTTTAGAATTAACGCTTTTCTATATTCCATAGCTCTTTTCAGATTCTCAGAAGGGTCACTGACCCAAAAGATACTGTCATTACTTCAGATTTATCTTTCCACTTAGAACTTCTTCCAACAACTCTTAGCATTCTTCATCTACCAAATCCATCCACTTTCCCAACTTTGAATATGTTCATCAGGTTTTACTGTATTTACTGATATTACCCCAGTAATTCTGTTGGAATATATTTGAAACATTCCTCTCTTAGTCAGTGTATATGACAGCAAAGTGAGGTATCATGTTTCATGCCTTGTGCATCAGGAGACATGAATATTCATGTTACCTTAATTTATGTTTCTTTTTCTTCATATTACTTCATAGTTTCATAATTAACACATGCATTTACATAATATATTTTAACTCTAGTTGAAACAAAGTTAGTCTTGGCCTTGATAAATTATTAATGAATGAGGCCTTATTTTAACTTGAGGGTATTAGAAAAATTCTTCTCACACACATGGAACAGTTTTATTTAAAGTTAAAACCCACCATTATTACCAACCATTTATATGATGTTATGTTACTTCTGTGGAAAAAATTTCTAAATTTCACTTAAAAAATTGTTTTTATCCCTTCATTTTTATCTTGACATATATTTTGTTTCTTGATGAAATGTGACACATTTTAATAAAAAGCAGTTATACTATTTTTGTATTTTATTTAGTTGTTATAAATATTAATTATATGAAGTTATTTTTCTCCCTGTCATGTCTTAACTATTATGCCTAACTTGAAACCATCTAGAGAGAGAGAAAATGTGTGTAGGTTTATAAAATCCAAGTCTGGGCTATCAGCTATTGAGAAAGCCCAATCATTTGTCCTTGTCTGACTTCATGCTGCTCTCCAAGACTAATCTGATTATAATGTTTGGCTTCCCATATAATTTTCTGTGGAGAAAAATAATCAAGTGATGCAAAATGTCAAGGTCACATGACAGATACTTGTCATTGTGAATCCATAGCTCAGCATTCTGGTTTGAAATGTCTACCATGTTTAAGGCACTGGAGAGTCCGCAGTGACCAATTGGAAATAACCTCTCATTAATGGCACTCATACTGTCTTGAGGAGATAATCTCCAAGTAAACAAAGAGTCAAAATCATATAGAGAGCGGTAAGTGCTATGATGAAAATCAAACACAATAATGAAATAGTATAAAGAAGAAGGGAGACTATTTTATATTGTGTGCATTGGCCTTCTGCATCTGATGCATTTGGTATATGTCAGCATTGAATTTCTAGACCAGCAATGCTGAGAACCAGACCTGTGGTAGGAACCTCTACAATGGACTCCATTAATCCCTGTCTCCTGGTATTTATAGTCTTAACGTTGTTTTCTTCCATACTTTGGAAGAAATGGTCCAGATTTGGTCTCTGTGATCAATAGCATATGGTAGGCATCATAGTATATCACTTCTGAGTTTAGATTATAAGAAGACCAAGGCTTCTGTCTTAGATGCACACTCTCTCTCTCAAATCACTTGCTCAGAAGGAAGCGAGCAGCCACATTGAGAGTAGCCCTATAGAGGAGCACACTTGAGCTTCTATAGGAAAAGAATGGAAAGCTTCCAGTCTATCACCAGTGAGAAACCCATTTGCCAACCACTACTTGAGTGAGATTTGAGGCAAACCCTAGCCCATTGAAGCCTCATGAGACACCCTGAGACAGCATTACCGAGAATCTAGCTTCTCTTTAATTCCTAACCTTGAGATACTCTTACACAAACAAATGAAATAAGGAATAACTAAGCAAACAAATAAGCAAACAAAGGCTTGGTTTTCCCTTGACATCTAACATTCACTTGAATTCTCCCTACCATCTACACATTTTCTGACTATCCCTCAAAAAACACAATTAGGAAGATAATTCTTGTGTAAGGAAAAACTGTATCATATAATCTAAAAATTTTTCCTTTTGGCAATCTAGTTATTTTCAGAAGTTCACTGTCTTCTATTATTACAAATAATCAAGACTTGACTATTTCAATGAGTTTTAGGCAAATGCGTATCCAAAGGACTTAATTTTATTACTCCTTGATGTATCTAGAGGAATGATCATAAACATCATAAGGAAACTTATAATACTAATTTGTTTTTGTAACTGAAAAAAATTATCCTAGAATTTGCATACAGCTAAGAGTCTCCATCAGTTTGCTTAAAGGATGTACATCTTCATGTATGTTATATTATAATTCTTGCACACATTCACATTTTGCACAGATTGCTAAGCATATAAACTTAAAAGATGAAAAGAAGAGAAAATAACTAACAATCCAACATCTTGTTTGTATCTCTAAGGAAATCATGAGTTATCTCTTCTCAGAATAGTTATTGTTAAACTAAAATTGTTTTTCCTAAAACTATGTTTTTACCTTTATTTTTATTGGGAGTGCAAAATGAAGGATACTATAATGTTCTCATGTAGCGTTAAGTTACATGAGGTATAGACTGGTGATCAAAAGGTATAATACATAGTGAAAACAAAGTTTATTTTTATTCAAAGAAGAATTTCTGCAATTCTCATTCTATAGACCCAAAACTAAAGTTATGTATATTTTATGCCTGAATTTGGTTCTTTAGATTTTGGCCTGTGAGTTATAAAAGGAACACACTAGATTGCAAGTAACTTTGAAAATGTTTCTTAAAGTGTAAAAGCTGTAACAGCTATATAAGTTATAGGTGTATGAGTCTATCAAAGAGACCCAACATCAGTTCTAATATATCTTTACAACATTTTTCTATGTCCAAATTGGTTTATGCATATTATTCTACTTAATTTAATTCTGTTTAATACTGGGCCACAATCTCAAAGCCTGCACAATACCCCAGCACCAATTGTTGTTGTTATTGTTTCTCATTACTCTGATTTATTCACACAGCTATTTCATATAAAGTCCATATTATCTCTCTATATCAGGTTTTAATTTATATTTAAGATTCATATTTAAAGATATATATTTAAAAACCTAACAACATATGTCAGGTTTATTTTGTAGTTCAAATGAAAGCCATTATTTGAGAACAGAGGGAAAAGGATTCTCCTCTGTACTCAATATTTTTTCCTTGACCTAAATGTATATATTTAGGTGAAGGGGACAACTGCTTTTCTATCTTGGTTTAGCTTCCAGTTAGCCATGTTTCCACTTACTTTAAATGTGGCAGACAAAAGCATGAGGGATGGACTCAGTGGCACTAGCTGCATTTGCAGGAAATTTCCACTTGAATGATTAACACCCTCAACCATATTTCCACCTGTTTATGCCCCCAACGTGGGAGGGGTTCCTTGGGTTAGGCCCATACCCAACGCTTTAGCTTAGAGAAAGGCATAATTCAAAAGTGCAGGATGGTGAAATATGCAGACATTTCCTCATTTCTATGCTCTCTCCTTGTCATCTCTTATGGAGGATTAAGTAGGTGTTTTATCTTTATGTATATATTCAAATTAAATCCATATCATTATTGAAAGTTATTTTCATAATTGTGGCATTATATTGCAATGACAATTTTAATACACAATATCATACATAAAATGCACTTGAAGGTATGTTGTTGAAATATTAGTCAATCCAGTTTGCTTAGGAAAAGGATTTAATAAGTAAAAATCAAGGTTACATTTTGGTTCAGCAGATGAATCTAAGTCCTACTGAAATGTTTAAAAAATTATTCACTGTACTCAATATTTTTCTATAATACTGCAGAAGGGTGATAATAGCAACCTGGTACTTTAAATATTTTCATCATAACATATACAAGTTATACTGATTTAATTGAGTAAAAAACCCATTTTGACTTTCAAAAATAATTAACTCTGTAAAACACAAAATTCTATTGTTACACATGAATAAGGCAAAGCTGGGTGAAACAAAGCATTTTATTATGGTAAACACTGCATAAAATTTTAGGGATTAGTTTTTACTTTAAAATGTATCCTATATTTTTATGTAAACCAAATTTTAAATAGACTAGTAAAAATGAACAATGTGCAAGAATATATAACTTCTAGCTAAACCACTTTATGACCTCTTGAAAAATTTTAATCTTTTTTCCTAAAAATTTCTGGCATATTCTTGATGTAAAAACTGAAAGATACACTACAATCCATAAATTAACTTGAAGAATTAAGCATCCTATTAGGTTGAACCTTGTGACACTATTGTTTTTAGCTATAAGACGGACAATTTCTTATGTTTTAGTGCAATACTTTTCTGGCATGTATCTTCAGCCATGAGAAGAAACTTAAGCGAACTCTTTCCACCTTTACCTGTAATTACAGGTTTATAAAACAGAATACATTCTCATGTAATATGAATCTTTTACAGTATACCATACTTTTTGGCCTTTAGGAAAAATGTGTAGATAAATTAACTCAAAGTGCCAAAACACAGACAAAATAAAAGTAGTTATTTCTCTTACTAGTGAAAAAAATCACAGTTCAAAATTCAGAAAATACACAGTCACTTACTTTGGTAGAGTTTTCAAGTGATTTTCTCTTAACTCCAAGATCCGCAATTTGACAAGTCTACAGAAATGAATTTTAAAAATTTCCTCTTAGTATGTCTGTCTAAAAAATTATTGAATAAGATCTAGTATTTGGTAGCACTATAGGGTTACTATGGTTAACAACAATGTATATTTAAAAATAACTAAAAAAGTAGAATTGGAATATTTCTAACACAAAGAAATGATAAAAGCTTGAAGTGATGGATACCCCAATTGCCCTAATTTGATGATTATACATTGTATGTCTGTACTAAAATATCACACATACCTCATAAATATATACAACTATATGTACCCATAATAATTAAAAATTAAAATAAAAATAAATTTTACTATGGTAAACTATCATTATCACTATTCAAACAGCTATGTCCAAATTTTTTTTTACTATGTTTATAGATTTTAAAGAAATATACATATTGATTATGAGTAGGGTTACATTAATACTGGGCAATGACAAAAACCATTTTCCTAAAATTAACTGAGATATTTTAAAGATATCTTTGGATTCCAGCCTTCTAAATTTCCTGTGTTTTATAAAAATATATTTGTTGTTTAATTTTATCCATTCAATAGATAATTGAATGTATACTAAATACCAGATGCTGTGTTCACTGGAATATGACAATAATTTCTCTCAAGAGATTATAAATAAACTAAAAAGCAAATACTATAGCATAGAGTTAAAAAAAATGGGACTTTGTAGGAAGACAAACCTGGGTGAAATCCAAACTCTTTCATATTCTGCCTCTCTGACACTGGGCAAATTACTTAACCTCTCTTAATTCAATTTCCTTATCCATAAGTCTGTGACAGCAGTATCAGATTTATACAGTTTGGAACATTAGATAATGTAATACATGTAAAGCATAATTTCTGGTATATCACAAGTTTTAATAAGAATTGGCTATTATTATTTTCATTATTTACACAATGGGAGAAGTGCTGCAATATACCATATTTCATTGACTCTAAGGCACATATTTTAACATTTATGAAAATGTTATGCATGTAAAAATCTGTCACATCATCTGTCCCGTGACAATGCTGGGGTTGGGGAAATCATGTGAAAAGAATGAGAGGTATTCAGAGTTTCTTTTGCTTGAGTAACATTTGTGATTAGGAATGCATTTCACACTTAGTTACTTGTTAAGTTTTGCAGTCTAGGACACACTATTGTTATTCATGTCCATATTGAACATTAAAATGTACTCAGATGAAGCTACTTTAGAACAGATATTAGTTGGATTCTCTGAATCCTTAATGTTTGGGGAAATATTTTACATTTGAAGTTTTTCATCTACATCTCCCATATTTACTGTATTTTTAGGTTTTCATGTAGATCTCTTTCCTTTCTTTTTTTTGCCTCCTATCAAGCTTTTTATTTAATTTTAATCTTATAATGATTAATCTGTATATGAAATAAAGTGATTCAGTTCTTCACGGCATGGGTATATTGCTAGTAAAGGAGATTTCTTAAACATTTGCATGTCTCAAATCTTCTCAACAATTGTACTAGTATAATATTTTGTACTGATTTTGGCTTTTAGGAGTACAGAATCTCAGGTTTTAAAAGGAATTTTAAGTGTCCTCTTGTTAAACTATCCAGTTGACGGTTAAAGACATTTTTAGATTATAATAATAAAATAGAGCATATTTTTTGTAGGCAATTTATGCAAAATTAAATTCTATTTTCAAGTGGTTTTGGTATTGGTATTATGTTTTTCACTTGCCCAAATGTTTTTCTCACATTAGGACTACTTAAAGAGAACTTAAAAGTTCAAGAAAAAAATGTATCTTAAGATAATAATTAAATATTTTCTGATTTGATAAATCCAAAGTATATTGTAAGGCTGTGGTCAGTACCAGAAAGGCAAGGCTAGTTTCTATGGATGAATGATGAAAAATGCCAATTCATTTAGAAGCCAAACAATGCTCTTTGGATGCTCCGTGAATTTTAAAACTGCTCAAGTATATGCTGTTCATAAGTGTAGTGATGTCGTGATCTGCAAAAGTAAGGGAATCTGGGAAATGTTGATGTGCTCTCAGTATGTAAATGGAGGCTGTCACATGTTAAGTGACTTCATTATTCAACTGAGTTCTTAATGTCCTGTGCGAGCTTCGGTCAACAGATTGGTGTCAAGGTATACTTAGTCTATTATTTGAACAATTTCAAAGACGATCATTTACATAAATGCAGTTGACAGTAAACTTAAAAATGTCCTAGCTATTGAGATATATGTTTTGCACAAAGAAGTTCATTGTAGAACACCTGAAAAATATTGAAAAACATGTCAAGATGACAAGAAAAATTATTCATAATTTTACTTCTAAGATACAGTCTTTTATTTCATACAGAGTCATATTCATATTGGAAACATCTTAAGAATTTTAAAAAATACTTCCCTAAGATAATATTATTATTATATAGTGCTATCATATAGATGAACCGTAATATATTTAACCAATATCCTAGACAGATGTGTGATTCCACTTTTTTCACATTGTAAATAACAATAAACTTGTCCATAAATACTAGTGGGATATCTGACAATGGCAATAGACATTTCTAGAAATGATTCACAAAGGCAATGGTTGTAAATATTTTCAAAGGTTTTAAAAGCATACTGCCCTGCATGAAGGTCATAACATTCTGCAATCCTATCAGAGAGCATGAGATCATCTCTGTTCTTATACTCTAAAAAAATTTTTTGCAATATGTTGGAACATAACAGTCTTTTATTGTTTTAACTTGTATTATGTTTATTATTTGTGAAGACAGACTTTTTTTATGTGTTCCCCAGCCATTTATGTGTTATTATGAATTGCTTTTTCCTTGTAATTTGACCATTTTTCTCTAAAATCTTTGTTTTCATATTTATATGTAAGAATTCTATGTTAAATATATAAATAATTTGTTTTTCATATATAATGAAACTATTTTTTCAGTTGATTGTTTTACCTTAAATCTTTGATTTTCTGATACTTTATGTTAAAAGTATTTAGGTCATCATATCTATCCATTTATGATATTTTTCTTTGCTTCTATGCCTATAAAGGTATTTCTCAACAAAAGAGCCATAAATATTCATCTCCTTTTTTTTCCCCCAGATAATTTCTGGCTTTATTTTGTTTTTATATCCAACTCTTTAATTCATCTAGAATTTATTTGACTATTAATGTCATGTAAAGGCCTAATTTTACTTTATTTTTTTGCAAAAGTTTCATTAATTAACAGAGTTTCATTTATTGAATAATAATGAGGCCTATCTTTAATCACAACTGTCACTTTTGAAGTCTCATCAACTGGCACTGGTAAAGCACTTACCTAAGGTGAGATATAATTGCATAATTTAAATTTCTTATTCTTACCTTCCAAAATTGGCTGGAAGAAATTCAAGAAAGGCGTCATTCAGGTAGAGCTGGGTCAGGTTTAGGAGCTGTGTGAAGCCATCAGGTAGTCTAAAAAGGAGTTAAAGTTTTAGTCACTGCATTGATGTTGCTATAGAAACAGAACAAAAAAATATGTATCTCTGAGGAGAAAAAATAGAAATGTAATACATTTTTCAACTCTCCTTTGGTATTACAGTAATGAAATAATTTATTGAGCATGTTGTTACAGTTCGAAAATTTTGCCTGTTATTAAAGTAAATAGCATTTATCCACTTCCATGCTACTCTCCTATACTAAGATTTATGTCACTGCTAAAATCAGCAACATCATCTCTTATTGCTGACCTAACCTTATGCACGCTAGCCAGGACATTTTTCATGGAAATCTCAAGTTGTTTGGCTTGTTTGTAATTTTAAAACTAATGTTCCTTTTTCAACAGAATATTCACATATATAGTCAGGCAAGAGCATCCAGTTACTATTTCACTTAATCATCAAAATTTGTCTACAATTTGTTACAGCGATGAGTAAAGTTGCCCAGTATGAAAAGTGAAGGAGTATGTTGTCCCCTTAACTAATAATTTCTTTAATGCCTGCTCAACATGTATGTAAATCATGATTCAAATTGGTCTAATTCATATTTATTAAAAATGACAAAGAACATTGAAAAGATAATTAGACAATCATAAAGGCTATAAACTGCATCAAAAAATTAAGAAAATAACCTTTGGGGAGTTTTAGAAATTAGATGAAATAATTATTTTAAATGTAAAAAGATTTAACTCAAGGATTTCTCAGGAGACGTTTTCAGAGGAATATTAATTTTTTTATTAGTAAATTTCTATTTAAACATTTTTAATGCTTTTATGTATAGTCTAGTCCAGATTATGTTATTTTATAAAATACTCTTAAATAGTCTTCAAATTTGCCTTCTCCTCAAATTACAGCCTATCTTCCTCCTTGCATTTACTTATTTAAAAATCTGCCTATACTCATTGCTTTTGATTACTACTCAAGTCATTGTTTTCTGGCATCTACCTCAATTCTGTTACTGAAAATGCACTCACCAAGGCCTCCACTGACCTCCTAAGTTCCAATCCCATTAGCCTCATTTTATTTCGGATCCTACGCTGCCTAGCAACAGTTGCCATCACTGCTTGTTCTCTCCTTCTACTACAATTTTCCTGCTTCTCTTCCTTCTCCTGGGACATTATATCTGCGTTTTATTCCATGGTTTCTCTTCCTATGTCCAATATTTTCTTGTATGTATATATAAAACACTTATATATATACATATAATATTTGCATTTGTATGTATGTATGTGTGTGTACGTACATATATGTATAAAAGAATATATGTGTACCCACAACAGAATGAAGAAATAGAATCAGTATCTTTGAAATCTTCTGGGTGTCCCTCCCTGTCTACATCTTCCTATTTGCCCCACAAATTCCTGAATCATGTTTACTACTCTGTTTTGAAACAGCTTTACTACAAATATTTAATTCCCTAAAACAAAACATGTTGTATGGTTTTGCATGGTTTTGAACATTATATAAATCAAATCACACTGTGTACATTTTCCCAAGGCTTAAAAAAATTAGTATTAGATTTAAAAAATCCATCCATTTTGACGTGACTGATTGGCCAGCATAGCATAGTATTCCACTGTATGAATAAACAATTTAACATTTTCCTTCTAATGAACATTACAGTTGTTTCTTCTTTTTTTTTTGAAATAGAGTTTCACTCTTGTCTCCCAGGCTAGAGTGCAATGGTGCAATCTCGGCTCACTGCAATCTCCGCCTCCCAGGTTACAGTGATTCACCTGCCCCAGCCTCCTGAGTAGATGGGATCACAGGCACCTGCCACCACGCCCTGCTAATTTTTGTATTTTTAGTTGAGACAGGGTTTCGCCATGTTGGTCAGGCTGGTCTCAAACTCCTGACCTCAGGTGATCCACCCACCTCGGCCTCCCAAAGTGCTGGGATTACAGGCATGAGCCACCGTGCCTGGCCTACAGTTGTTTCTAGTTTTTCATTTTGCTATTATAAATATTGGCTTCTGTGAATAATTTTGAACATACAGTATACATTTACAAAATATTACTTAAGTTATATCCTTAGAAGTGACATCATTGGTCATAGGGAATGCAAGTCTATGTTTACTAGATGTAGCCAAATTTCATTCAAAATAGTTCCACCTTTTTTCCATGTCCTTCCTAACCCTTGGTTTTGTTAGTTTTTTTCATTTTTGCCAATTTGGTAAATATAAAATAGTAATAATCATCATTTCGCTGATTAGTTAGGAATAAAAGTTTATTAGCAAGATTTGTTTCCTTTTCTGTGAAATACATGTTTACTTATTTTACCTATTTTTCTACTGGTGCCCCAACCAGAGAACTCCCTGCCTTTACAATTTTGTTGTACACTGGAACAAATCATGATTGCCTGCCCCTTTCCTTCCTGTTTGAAGGCTTTCTTCAGCTGCTAAAGCCTGGTCTGTTCATGCACCTGGTAGCCCAAGTTCCATGGAATTAATGTCCCTCTCAGAGACAGTACTCAACTAATGACAAGTAGGAATACAAATACCTCTGCTCCCTCTCCCATTGTGTTTGATAACCCTGGTATGTGTTTTACACTGTTACCCAGAGTTCCCCAGAAAGTTAAAGTCCAATGGCCAAATACTGTAAACAGCTTGAAAAAACACTCTCAACAAGTATTTCCTGGGCTTATCTCCCAAATACACTGCTGTATTCTTTTCTAAACGTCTGCTTCTGGGGAATCTAAAACAAACACATTTATATTTTCATACTGATTTATGGCAATTCTTTATACATTCTTAGTAATAAGTCCTCAATGTCATTGATAGGTTCTTTGAAACTGCAAATTTAAGTGAAACTATGTATAACAGAACAATTTTTTATCTTCTCTACAACATTATAATGAAATAATGTTGAAGGAAACAACATTATTTGAAGACCTGCTGTATGTCCTTTCACTTAAAGTTGCAGTTTCCAACAACCTATCAATGGCATTAAGTGAAGACTTACTGTATATTATTCTGATATTGGTTATTTTCACTGTAAATATATTGTTCTAGTTTGTATTTTGGAGTTGAATTCTGTGGATATGATTTCATAGAGGATGTTGCCATAAATTTGCTTTTAAGAGACATAGGATTTATGGAAGTAGAAAAGAAAGAGAAGGGAGGCAAGTGAAAAATGAGGGTTTTTATAATGTAGAGGTAAGAAAACACTTGAGATGTGTAACAAAGAGAAGATGAGTTCTGCAGCAAATACTTTATGTATGAGAGTATCCAGAGTTAATATTTAAGAATATCAGGAGAAGGCAGGGTTTACAGTCCTTGAATACTCAACTCAAAGGTTTGAACTTGATCTTATAGAAATGAAAGTCTATGGTAGGTCATTAATTTTCTCTGTGTTTTACTTTGTTGTAATGCATTAGAGCTCACGTCCTGATAGTATGACAGTTGTTATGAGAATAGCACAGATGTTAAATACGTTTCAATTGGAATTTAACTATTATCTTTGATGTCTTGTAATTCAAAACAACTACTTACATATGACTTTTCAAAGAAGATGATCAATATGATACATGTAAAATTAGACGAATGTTAAAAGCATTAATCTAATAATTTATTTTAACAGTGTCACTACTCAGTAAAAAACAGCTTTTAAAATACTAATTTTCTATTGGTAGGGACAGATATTTTTCCTATATATCAAAACTATGCAGCTTCTCTCAGTCTACTATTCTCCATATGTATGTAATAAATGATATTGTACTACTTCTTTGATCAAAAATATACTTCTTTTTTGCTTCTTCTTTGGTAATGTTTATGCCCTAGAAGAATCTGGCTTATTACATAGAACATTTTGTTTCAGAGTTTAAGAATTGACCACATTTTTCAGATTCCAGTGACAAAACTGGACAAGCAAAAATAGGTTATATGAAAAACCAGCATGCAAAGTAAGTCAGTTTTTATCAGGCTGGTTATAAAAAAAGATGTATTGACATTTTCTATTGAACTTTTCTTCTTAAAAATGTGGAGTTAAGAATATGATTACATAGTATGTCTTATTTAACGACATCTACGTTTTATTTCAACTCACTTCAACGTGAATTTTTTATTGAATGGTTACTCTGCACTTAGATTCAAAATTAATGTCTTCTTTATTTTCCTCATAGGATTCTGTTCATAGATTTAGTTGAATGTTTATACAATAATACTTTGTACTAGTATTGGAAATTTTCTATTCCTGGGAAAAATTATAAATTATTTGGGGATAAGGAATTTTTAAAATCTCTTAAACTGTCCATTATTGTACTTTGAAAATAACATAGAATGAAAAATGGATTCGATGTTATTTGAAAAATCATATATATACAGTCAGTAAGTCTGCCAGAAAAGATATTCAAAGATATTCAAAGAATTTATAATTCAAACTAGGACATTTGTGAGAGTTAAAAGGCAGCTATTAGTAAATATGCCAAATCAAGAATAGTAAACAGAGATGATTTGGGCAAACAGAGACACTTGGTCACTCTGCTTATAACTTTCATATCCACCCCATAGATGTACTGTAATTTACTAGTAATTTCTTCATTATTGAGCATTAAGAATGTTTTAAATTTTTTAGAATGTATCCTATAGCAAATAAAAATACTTTATCAGATATGGTGAAATACAGTGAAAGAAACTTAGGAATTTAAGTACTGGCTTCATGCATTTCTCTCTATAAAAAGGTAATAATATTTATCTACATAATGAGGTTTCTGTAAAAATTAAAATGAAATAATGTATCTAAAAGTTTAAGACATAGGTTCTCAATAAATGTTAGCTCTTGCTTTTCCCATTGAGGAGTTATTTATCATTAATTTTATGGTACATTTTGTAGTTTCTAATAGAGACAAGGGCCTGACTTGTCAATATAATCACTTCCAGAAAAATGTATGAGGAACTGTGAGGAAGAAAATATTCCATAGCAAGCTGGATACACTTGATGAAGATGACAATCATCAGTTGCCTTTATTTTCCTGCAAAGTATTCAATGAAATCCAATCTTTGACATTAAGTAAGGAACTCTCAATAATGAAATGATTTTACTATCCTAAAATAACTTGGTGGCTTTTCACATGTGATTGATTTATTTAAAAATTCAAAGAATATATATGTTTTATAAATTAGCAAATAATTCATTCTGCTAAGTAAATACTTTCCTTTTATTAATTACTTATATTAAAAGTGGTATGTACAAATACACAGTTACATAGAACAAATGAGATATGGTGTTTGATAGATCAGTAGGGTTACTCTAGTTAACATTAATTAATTTTACATTTCAAAATAGTCAGAAGAGAATTAGAATGTTCCTAGTGTAAAGAAAAGATAAATATTTAAAGTGATGGATATCCCAATTATCCTGATTTGATTACATGAATGTATCAAATTATCACATGTGCCCACCCAAAATGTACATCTATATATATCAGTTAAAAAACTACAACAAAGATAGAATAACAATAGACCCAGACACTCATATAGTTTAGCAGTTGAGCACATGTATTGATATCAGAAGACCTTGCTTATAATCACAGGTCTTCAAATTATTTTCATGTGACCTTTGCAATTACTTAAATTTGCAATAGTTGATTTCCTTATTTGTAAAATGATAATACTAATATCTGCTGCTCAGATTTGCTCTAATGACTGAATGACTACCTATCCCATAGTAAGAATCAGCAAATCAAAGAAATTTTAATACTTTTATTTAGTAAGAATTTTATTTTGATGTTTCAATAAACATTAAATAGAATACTATTTTAAATACTTTCATAATTGCTAATTTTTACTATTGGAATAGGCAAATTAAGATCAGTTTCAGTCACCCTTATTTCAACATTTTTTTCTTTTCTAATTGCATTTACTCTAGAAGTTTGATGAAAACATATTACAAGCATCTGACCTCTAATAGAACAGTTAAACCATATAAAATTCTAAGTTTTATATGTTATGAATAAGAACACAATGTAGAAGTGTCTATTCTAGCTGGAAAGGCATTTTACATCAAAACATCTTCATTTATGCAGCTTAAAATTATAAAACAAACATCATAATGTTAGAGAACATTTGGAAAATAAAGATAAAAGTGTAACTCATAATTTTACCTCCTTAGCACAACCATGATTATCATTTCATTTATTTCTTTCTAATCTATTAATTGTTTTAACAACACTGCAAACTTGTATCATTATTTCTCCCTCTAATGTATAATTGTCTTTTAATTTTGCTGTGTAAATTGAGTGAATACATGATTTATAATTCAAACTAGGACATTTGTGAGAGTTAAAAGGCAGCTATTAATAAATATGCCAAATCAAGAATAGTAAACAGAGATGGTTTGGGCAAACAGAGACACTTGGTCACTCTGCTTATAACTTTCATATCCACCCCATAGATGTACTGTAATTTACTAGTAATTTCTTCATTGTTGAGCATCAAGAATGTTTTAAATTTTTGAGAATGTATCCTATAGCAAATAAAAATACTTTATCAGATATGGTGAAATACAGTGAAAGAAACTTAGGAATTTAAATACTGGCTTCATGCATTTCTCTCTATAAAAAGGTAATAATATTTATCTACATAATGAGGTTTCTGTAAAAATTAAAATGAAATAATGTATCTAAAAGTTTAAGACATAGGTTCTCAATAAATGTTAGTTCTTGCTTTTCCCATTGAGGAGTTATTTTCAATTTTTATTGTAATAATTTTCTCCAATAACTTGGTTAAGGCATCTACCTTATAGTATAAAGTTCACATGTAAAAGTAAAACTAAAATGGTAACACTGAAAACTATAACTTTTATATTAAAGGACTTACTTAATACTTTATGGATTTCTTAGAAAATAACAGAAAAGCAATATAAAAAAGTCAATGAAACAAAAATCTGGGTTTTTTTGTAAAGATCAACAAAATTGATAAATCTCTAGTCAGATTGATTAAGCAAAGAAAGAAAGAAGACACAAATTCCCAATACCAGATATGAAAGAGAGGGCATCACTAGAGAACCTACAGATATTAAAGGACGAATAGATAAAGAAATTCTATGAAGAACAATATGCCAATATTTGAAAACATATGAAATGTACAAATTTCTGAAAAACACAACTACCAAAGGTAACTGAAGAAGAAATAGGTAGTTTGAATAGTCCAATTGTTATTAAGGAAATTAAATCTGTAATTTAAAACTTTTTCATAATGAAATCTCCAGGCTCACATGGTTGCACTTCCGTATTCTACCAATGTTAAAAATAAACACCAATTCTAGCTAGACTGTTATATAAAATAGAAAATAACATTTCTCAACTCATTTTATGAAGCCAGTGTTACCCTGATAGCAAAACCAGTCAAAGAAATTACAAGATAAGAAACTTCAGACTAATATGCTCCATGAGTATAAATGGGAAAATCCCTCACAAATATTAGCAAATCAGAACCATCAATATAGAAAAAAAAAAGTAATACTTCCTAATCAGGTAGGCATGATCCCTGGAATGCAAAATTGGCTGATAATCAAAAATCAATCAGTATGAGTCACCATAGGTTCAAACTAAAAAAGACAGACCATATGATCAGGTGTTATAAAAAAACAACTTTGACAAAATTCAACATCCATTCATAATAAACTCAGCAAACCAAATATCAGATATGTGGAAGACACATTCTAAATGCCCTGCCGTCAGGCTCCTGATGTTCATGCCCTTGTATAATCTTCTTCTTTTGAGTGTTGGTAGGACTTGTGACTTGCTACTGATCAATAGAATGTGGCAAATATGATGGAATGTTCCTCCAACAACTAAATTACATTATATTACTTCATCAGGCTAAGAGACTCAAAACTGCCTTGGGAGAGAATTATATGGCAGGGAACCGCACACAGTCTCCAGGTCTCATGAGTGGTTTCCAGCTGACAGCCAGCAAAAAGTGCAGCCCGGTGAAACTCTGAAGCAGGGGACCCAGATAAGCCATGCCCAAATTCCTGACTCACAGACATTGAGAAATAAATAATATGTGTTGTTTTAAGCTGATACATTTGTGGCGATTTGTTTCAGAGCATTAGAAAATTAATAAAGATTTTTGATGCTTGGAATTGGGGTTCTGCTATAACTAATTTCTAAAAATGTGCAGTGACTTTGAAAGAATTCAGTGGTTACAGACTGAAGAATGTTAAAAAAAACATGATAAAGCATACATTTTCTTGAAAAGACTTTGAGAAGAAATCTAAACTTTGATGGCCCTGCTAGTGAGGGCTCAAAAGGAAGTGAACGTCAGGTTACTGGGAATTTTCTCAATCTGATAAACGGCATATATTTAAAAAACAAGTAACAATCACACATAATGGTGAAACTCTAAATGCTTTCTAAGATTGGGAACAAGGCAATGATGCCTGCTTTCACCTCTGATTTTCAACATGTAAAGGAGGTCTTAGCCAAGACCAAAAGGTAAGAAAAACAAATAAATGGCATATAGATAAAAAATGATAAAATAAGACTGTCTTATTCACAGGTAATATGATATTCTACATAGAAAATTCCCCAAAAATCTACACATGCAATTTAATGGAATTAGTAAGTGAGTTTAGTAAGATTGCAGAAGATCAGATAAATATTAAAAATCAATTGTATTTTTACATGGTGGCAGTAAACAATTGGAATAATGAAAAATCATTCGCAATAGCACAAAAACAATAAAACACTTAGAATAAAATGAACAAAATTTGTATGCTGAAATCTATAAAACATTGATAAAATTTAAAATACCTAAATAAGTATGGAGCTAAACTATACTCAGGGATGAGAATATTCAATATTTTTGAGATGTTAAGTTCTACCCAAATTGATCTACAGATTTAATGCAATCTCTATCAAAATTCCAACAGGCTTATAGATTTTTGCATAAATTAGCAAGCTAATTATAACATTTACATAGAATAGCAAAAAGCATACTAGCCCAAACGATTTTGATGAAGAACAAAGTTGAAGGACTTATATTTTCTGATTTCATGACTTACTATTATATAAAGCTACAGTAATTAATACAGTAGGGAATTGGTGTAAGGACAAACATATAGATTAACAAAAATAAAAAATCCAGAAATAAACTCAAATATACGTGATCAATTGTTTTACAACAAGGTATACAAAATCAACTTTAAATGGATCATAGACCTGACTGTAAAACCTAAACTATAAGAGTTTCAGAGGAAGGCACAGGGAAAAATCACTATGGCTATAAATTTAGCAAAGATCTCCTAGATAAGAAAGGACAGCAGAAACCATTAAAAATTATTAAATAGAAATTCATCAAATTTAAAACCTTATCTTTGAAAGGTACTACTTAGAAAATAAAGAGATCAGCCATAGAATAAGAGCAAATCTTCACTTCCAAATATCTTCTAAAGGTCCAGAATATATACATAGTTCTTATAATTCAATAATAAAAAGGCAAGCAAATAAAAATGAACACAAAATCTGAATCTTTACCAAAGAAGCAATACAGATTATAAATAAATATATGGAAAGGTGCTAATTAGACATTAGAAATATAAATTAAAGTCATAATTGAAATACCATTTCTACTACACTGGCTAAAATGGAAAAAAATAAAAAACTGATAGAACCAAATTCTGGCAAAGATGAGGAACAACTGAACTCTGAACACCTGAACTGGTGTAACACACAATTGAATAGCTTTGGGAAACTGGTTTGGAAGTTTCTTATCAGGTTAAACATATACATACCATACGACTCAGAAAACTACTCCTAGGGGTTCACTCAATAGAAATGAAAATATATGCTCACACAAACACTTGTGCATAGTTTGTACCAGCTTTACTCATAATAGCCAAAAACTGGAAACAACCCAAATGCCTATCAATCAACTGAGATATAGATAAACAAATAATGTTACATCCATACAATGGAATACTACCTGGCAATAAAGGGGAATAAAGTACTGATTATTGAAAAATTACAAATAAATTTCAAAATCATTGTGTTAAGTAAAAGAAGTCAGGCTCAAAAGTATGATATTATTTATTTGTCATTTTGAAAAAGACAAAGCAATGGGGATAGTAATCGTCAGTGGATGACTGGGCTAAGGGAATTCTTTGAGGTGATGCAATAGTCTATATCTTGACTATGGAGATGGTCACATGACTGTATACATTTGTTAAAATTCATTGAACCATACACCTAAATAGAATTAATCTTATTTTTTTGAGACAGGGTCTCACTCTGTTGCCCAGGATGGAGTGCAAAGGCATGATCATGGTTCACTGCAGCATTGTCCTCCCAGGCTAAAGTGATTCTCCCATCTTAGTCTCTCAAGCAGCTAGGACTACAGGCACACACCACCACACCAGGCCAATTTTTTGCATACTTTATAGAGATGGGGTTTCGCCATGTTGCCAGGGCCAATCTTAAACTCATGCCATCCTCCTGCCTTGGCCTCCCAAAGTATTGGGATCACAGGTGTGAGCAACCATGCCTGGCCAGAGTAAATTTTATTGTATAGAAATAACATATTTAAAAACGTGACTTTAAAATTTGATAAACAATTTATGTTGACTTTTCATAATTTTTATGAATTTCAAAACTGTTTAATGTTTACAGTGTTATGCATTTTTGCTGAAATAGGTCATATTTATTTATCTTTTAAAAAGTTATACAGATGAAGGGAATTAGACATATCCAATAAAACCATAGACTTGAAATTTCTCAAAGATGTAATTTCTAATCTGGCTGCCACTCCAAAAGACCTACCATGATTCCTAAATAAGACAAGCTACTAGAATTAAATAATTAGGGGGAAAAAAGCAATTTATCATCAGCACTGGATTGTTTTGATTCAAGTCAAGGACATGACTGTAGTCCTGGTGGGAGAAATTAGTAACATCTATTTCACTGAGATGTTGAAAAAATTGCATTTTGGTCTAAGAGTTTTGGGAAAAGCTTTTTAGAGTTTTATTTTCTCTTTTTTTTCCCCTCCCTATTTACTTTTCAGGAAGAAAAACTGTAATTTTTAAACACATTTTGTAGCTTGATGTTTTACATTTCCTACAAAAGGCCTCAGATTATTTCACAAACCATTCACTATAAAGATCTCCATCTAAACTTCGATCTCATTCTTTTACGTCTATTTCACTCCTCACCTTGTCTAGAGCCTCTTCCCATCATCCATAGAGAACCACTTTCACTACTCCCTCTCCTCAACTCTACTGGTATAAAATTTCCCATCAACTTCCCTTTGACAAATTTATTTATGTCCTCTTCTAAAAACACTCCATCCATTAAATGTCTTTCCAATGGGCTTCGGTTTCCCCCAGCCTCCTACACTTCATCAGACAAAAGATCGAGGAATTTTTCTCAAATCCTACTGTCAGCTTTGTATAATTAAAATGCCAGTCTTACTCTGAAGCTCATTTTTTGCAGCCCAATACAACTGACTTGTTTCAACCTCTTCTAAATATTACAACTGTCAGGAGCCTCTCTAGATTTTATTTCTACTTCCATTATTAAGTGACTTTAACATTCAGGTTCATGGCTCCTCCAATCAATTTATTTTATTGCTTCCTGACCTACTTGATTCCACAGACTTCTGTCACTACTCCATATGCTCAATTTACCAACATGGTCACTTGCCGGGTATCATTTTTCTATGGCATTTCTTAATGAACAGATCTTGGACTACAAATACCCATTTTCTGATCACAGCATCTCTATTATCCATGTCTTCCATTCTCCTATTCTCCTAGGGTTATCTCTTTGTTCTTGCTGCAATCTCTGGTATACACGTACTTTCTATTTCTGGTCATACTTAATTCCCTTGATCTACATGATAGGTTATTTTTACGCACTTGTCAATACCTTAAACTCTTGCAGTATCTTGAACTTCTGGCAGTCCTTGACGCTAGTTTTCCACCATGACCATAACTAATAACTTTTTATTAGTTTCAACTCTTATCTATGGAGTGTTACCTGAGAGCTGTGGAAAATGGTGACAAAGTTTGTTTCAAAGTCATACCATCTTTTGCCAATTGGGTCTTCCTTGCTACTCAGCAATGTTTTTAATCATCTTTTGTCAAACTATTCTGATTAATTTTTCCCATCATTCTATTAAATGCTATGTCAATGCTACATTTAAATTTAAATTATGATGTGCATTTCCTCTATTTAGGTACATTATTATACAATGGAAATATAAATACAAATAAAATTTAATCACTCATACTCACTTAGAAATGGGATTGACACTGGCTTCAATAATTGTTAAACACTTACAGCACTTTATGTTTTCTGGAAATTCTTGTACACCTAAAATGTGAAAAAAACAAAGTACATGAAAATGTTCCAACAAATATTCTTTAAACTATAGTTCTAATATTTAGATAATTATTAAAACTATGAGTCAGTACATGGTGTAAACACCATTTAGGATAAGCATTTAAGTAGAAATAAAAACTTAATAACATATCAATATTATTAATCATATATACATAATTTTTAATAAAGGTTGAATGTTAAATAATATTTTATAATAAAAGTTTAAAATTGGATATAAAATTGAGGACAATTGTGTATTTGGCCTAAGATAAATCTTTGATCTTTGGTAACCTAAAGAAATAAAAATAGCTTAAGTTATTAAGTTATAGTGCTACTACTGAGAGAAGGGAGAACAAGTAGATGTAAAGAAAACAGAAGATAAAATCTTTACTTCCAATAATCATTTTATAAGGTTAGGAAGGTTGAACTTATACATGTGAAAAATACTTAAGAATACACCCAAAACTGATAGATATTCCCAAACTAATATGGGGCTCTGCTAAATTTTATACAATTCTTTTTTGTTGGCTGTACAGAGTGTAGCTCTGCATCTGCCTGAAAGTGTGAAGAGACAAGCAGCTTTCCTTGGGTCCTCCCTGGAGTCTCTGAGGTAGCCAGCCTGGCTGATTGCCCTTGGAGAATTGCTCATCTGCTGTCACAGCTGTGCTACTGGCTGTGTGACAGAAAAACACAGATTTTTCTATGAAACTGAAAATGCAAAAGCTGCAAACCTAATCCATAAATGTGAGGGTCAGAGGAATAAAAGATGTGGGGGACATTTCAATCAATTGACAGAAATTGATCAATGTAGTAGGCCCTGCAAAAGTTAGAAGGGAAGAAGCTATATGAAGCTGTTATTATGCGATATGCCTGCAGTACCACTTTCTCTCAATTTTTGAAACTATTATCAAGGATGCAAAAATTTTCAGAAAGAACTGGCCTTTCCCAGTACTTCATATCTGACAGAAGGATAAGGAACACTTTGTGGCAGGATATAATTGAACTTTTTGATGATGGATACTCAAGAAACAAAATATTCCACCTTTTTAGATTTCATTCATCTAGAATACCATGTCCACAGAACTTCAAAGCCCTTGAAGCAGCAGGGTAGTCAAATCTAGGACAGGTCACTTATCCACTGCCAAATAGGGGTACAAAGGGGTACAAAGGGGGGTTTGCGATGTTTCTCACGCCATTTCTCTCCATTTAAAATTTCACCAGAAATCATGCGGTCCTAAAATTATTACTGAACTATTCTGACTTCTAAATAAGAGCCTCCAAAAGTTTGGGAGCTCCACTGTGTATGAATTTAATGAAAAAGCCTGTTTCTCTGTTTTTGGAAGGCCATGACACCTAGAACTTCTTCCATTAATCAGTCACTAAAAAAATGGCAGCCATGTCAATAATCTAAGTTGTGAATTACTCTTAACATTTTCCCATAAAATTCTTTAAATATCTTCAATGGACAGGAGTATAAATTTCTCCTTTTCTCTGTTTAACTTTTTCTGTTCACTCTCCAATCTGGGCTCATTGCATGCTGCTATGCATGATGCCTTATCACCACAGGTCCCTGCCTTAAAATGGTACATGCTTGAATTACGTGTAAATCAGGACATGGAGGCAGAAGTGAATTAAAATATGATTTTAAGAAAAAGATGACGTCTCTTTATCTTCTACTGAAAATGGAATTGCCTACTGTGGTGAAAATGGTGCTATATTATTTGTTTAAAAATTTGTATTATATTGTTTACGGTTTAAATTTAAAATAATTCAGAGCACAGTCTGTTGGCTCAAGATGGAATCCTAGCTATATACCTTCTGGCTGGTAGCCCTAGGCAAATCTTTTAAAATCCCAATGCCTTAGTTTCCTACTCTGAAAAATAGTGATTATATTAATGGTTTTATCATAGAGTTGTAGTGAGGATTAAAGGAGATTATACAGAAAAGCAATTGGCACAAAGTGCTGTAATAATGCTATCTATAATTATTAGAAATAAAAAAGAATCAGAGGATGTAAGTCAAGAAAAGAACCAAAAACATATCAAAATTATCTGGCTTCAGGTATAAACGTATAAAATTTATCTACCTTAGAGAACACAGGAAAAAGAATTAGTGTGCTGAAAGAATATAATATAATATATATACTGTGAATATATACATTATTAATGTGCATGTACGCACACACACACACTTTTTTTTTCCACACACACACTTTTAAAGCTGCTGTTCTTTGAAGACTCAAAAGTGCCAGACATTGTGCCAAGGTTACAGACATAAAAAATGGGATGAAAAAGACTTCATGACATTTTTCTTAAATTGATGTTCTAACTCAGAAGAATGATTGAAAGAAAAACTATAGAAGAATCAAAAGATAAATGTGAAGAAGTCTTCTAGAAAATGTAACATTAGGCAAAAAGACAGTAAAGATGAATTTATAATAGTTGAGACATTTTAGTATCTGAGTAATGGAAGTTCAAAGAAGAGTAAACTGAGAACACAAAAGATAGAAAATACTAAAGGAACAATTCAAGAATATTTCAGTAATTTCAAACAATGAATAAGATTATTTCAGATTAGAAAAGCTCACTCATTCAAGGAATATCGAGGATTAAGAGGGGAGAGAAAAATCAGGTTTCACACAAAGGATCAAGATCTAGATGACATTTGACTTCTCAAAAATATTTGGAATAAGAAAATTATACAGAAATATATCCAACTTCTGAAGGAAAATGATTTTCAACTAAAATCCTATACACCACCAAACTAATATTCCCCAACTATGAAAATGAGTGTGGAATAAAGATATTTTCAGTGACATAAGCAAGATGGCAGAATAGGAGTTTTCTAACATCTCACAGTTTACTGATTTTGGCAACCACCTGCAGATGAGAGTATTTTTGTGGGAGTTTGGGAGTCCAGCGGACAAATTCTGGCATATCATTAGAGCAAAGCTTATGAGAGTAGACTCATTGAAGATAGTACGGAGAATAGTTTCATTTTACCCATTTCACCCCACCCTCAAGCTAGCACAGCTCAATGCCAGGAGAAACTCCTTCAACTCACAATTGTCCCCACAGGGGAAAGTAAAAATATAGTGAGTGAGGCTTGCCCAACTGTGTGGGACATTGTCTTAGAGGCCTACCTCTTTCTTGCCCCACTTAGAATACTGAGGGCATCAACAAGGCTGAGTGGCTGGGAAAGGCTAGGAGCTGGGAGGAGAGGTATGGACTGTCAGCAACCAACGTTCAAAACTTAACAAAGAGCTGTATATTCTACTATTCTCTAACACAAAGTTTGCCCATGACCTGTTCGGTATGCCTCACCTGTGGACCACCATAACTGATTCGTAGGTCCTCCCAACACGTTGTGTTTTTCAGCCTCCCTTCTACAACTGTAGCTAGCTCCTTTCATGTGCCTGACAGAGAGTGTGAGCACTTGCAGTTGTCTGGCCAGCATACACAGCCAGCCACCTTGAGTTTGTGGGATTGGGAGAAGGAACACAAACTTTAGCATTTCAGAGCATTGCCTAAAAAAACAAGTGAGAGACTCCCAGCACACAGCCTGGCTTTGTGGGACTGAGAAAGGGCAAGCAATCTTAAGAAATTCTGCCCAAGAGGAAACAAAATAGGTGGAGCAGGCACATCCACAGCAAAAGTCTGAGAGAGACTCAGAATCCATCATCTGGCTGACTGGTGAAGGTGTTTCTCTCCTGAAGCAAGTCAGTAAAGACTGAAGGAGGTGACAGCTTCTTCAAATGCAAAGACAACAATACAAGACTTCCAGGAATACAAACAAAACAAAACAAGGGAATATGACACCACCAAAATAACACAATTTTTTTTTTTGACAGAGTCTCGCTCTGTTGCCCAGGCTGGAGTGCATTGGCACAATCTCAGCTCACTGTAACCTCCACCTCCCAGGTTCAAGAGATTCTCCTGCCTCAGCCTCCCGAGTAGCTGGGATTACAGATGCCCACCACCACACCAGGCCAATTTTTTGTATTTTTAGTAGAGATGGGGTTTCATCAGGTTGGCCAGGCTGATCTTGAACTCCTGACCTCAGGTAATCCACCCGCCTCAACCTCCGAAAGTGCTGGGATTACAGGCGAGAGCCACCATGTGAACACAATTTTCTAGTAACCAAACTGAAAGAAATGAAGCTCCATTAATTGCCTGACAAAAACATCAAAATTAATATTTTAAGGAAGCTAAGTAAGCTACAAGAGGGCACAGATGGACAAATCAATAAAATCAGGAAAACAATGAACAAAACAAGAAGTTAAATGAAGAGATAGAAATCATTAAAAAAAAAAATCCCAGAAATTCTGGAGCTGAAGAATACAATAAATGAAATGGAAAATGCAATATAGAACTCCCATAGCAGACTTGATCAAGCACGAAAAACAAATGCTAAATCGGAAACAGCCCATTTAAGATTATCCAGTCAGAGTAGAAAAATGAAGACAGAATGAAAAGGAATGAAGAAAGCTTATGGGATTTATGGGACACCCTCAAGAGAAATAAAATAAGGATTATAGAAAACCCAGAATAAGAAGAGAAAGTACATAACACTTATTTAAAGAAATACATTTATGTAGCCAACAAACTTATGAAAAAATGCTCATCATCACTGGTCACTAGAGAAATACAAATCAAGACCACAGTGAGATACTGTCTCACACCAGTTAGAATGGTGATCACTAAAAAGTCAGGAAACAACAGATGCTGGAGAGGATGTGGAGAAATAGGAATGCTTTTACACTGTTGGTGGGAGTGTAAATTAGTTCACCCATTGTGGAAGACAGTGTGGAGATTGCTTAAGGATCTAGAACTAGAAATACCATTTGACCCAGCAATCCCATTACTGGGTATATACCCAAAGGATTATAAATCATTCTACTATAAAGACACATGCACATGTATGTCTATTGCAGCACTGTTCGCAATAGCAAAGTCTTGGAACCAACTCAAATGTCCATCAATGATAGACTGGATAAAGAAAATGTGCCCCACATATACACCATGGAATACTATGCATCTATAAAAAAGGATGAGTTCATGTCCTTTGCAGGGACATGGATGAAGCTGGAAACCATCATTCTCAGCAAACTAACACAAGAACAGAAAACCAAACACCGCATGTTCTCACTCATAAGTGGGAGTTGAACAATGAGAACACATGGACACATGGAGGGGAACATCACACACTGGGGTCTGTTGGGGGGCTAGGGAAGGGATAGCATTAGGAGAAATACCTAATGTAGGTGACAGGTTGATGGGTGCAGCAAACCACCATGGCACGTGTATACCTACATAACAAACCTGCATGTTCTGCACATATACCCCAGAACTTAAAAGTATTATAATGATAATAATAATAAACTATAATATCAAATACTTAAAATGTGTGTATGTGCATGGGGGTGTGTGGATTTTTTGTAAGTGATCAAAGTTAAGTTATTATCAGCTTAAAATAGTGTTATAACTATAAGATGTTATAACATAGCCTATGTTATAATGTAGCCCCATGGTAACCACAAAGCAAAGACCTATAGTAGATACACAGAAGATAAAAATAAATAATTTAAAACATACCACTATATAAAATTAAATCACAAAGGAAGAGAGCAAAAAGAAAGAACAAAGAAACTATAAAACAATCAGAAAAAAAATCAACAAAATGGTAATAGTAAGTCCTTACCTATCAATAATTATTTTAAATGTAAATAGGCTAAATTATCTAATGAAAAGACATAGAGTCACTGAATGGGTGCAAAAAACATGACCCAACTACACGTGCTTGAAACAAACTTTAGGGACTTATGTAGGCTGAAGGATAGAAATAATATTTCATGCAAATATAAACCAAAAGAGAGCAGGAGTAGCTGTACTTATTTCAGACAAAATAGGCTTTAAGTCAGAACCTGTCACAAGTGACAAAGAGGGTAATTATATAATGATAAAAGTGTCAATTCAGCAAGAGGATATAATTTAAATATATATGCACCCAATATCAGATAACTTAAATATATGAAGCAAGCATTGACAGACTGAAAGGAGAAATGGAATAAAATATAATAATAGTAGGGACTTCGATACCCTGCTTGCAACAGGGTAGATTATGCAGATACACACAAACACACACACACACACACACACACACACACACACACACACACACACACACAGAGCATTCCATTCAACAGCAGCAGAATACACATTAATCTCAAGCACACATGAAATATTCTGCAGGAAGATTATATGCAAGGCCACAAAATAAGTCTTAAAAAATTTACAAAGACTGAAATAATATCAAGTATCTTTTCCAACAGCAATGATATATATAAAACCAGAAATCACTAACAAGAGGAAAACTGGAAAATTCACAAATATGTGGAAACCAAATAGTACCATCCTGAGCAACCATTAGGTCAAAGAAGAAATCAAAAGGAAAATTAAAAGAAAATCTTGATACAAAAAAAATAGAAATACAACATAACAAAACTTATGGGATTCAGCAAAAGCAGTTTTAAGAGGGAAGTTTATAGAAATAAATGCCAAATTAAGAACAAAGAAAGATCTCAAATAAACAAGCTAACTTTACACTTCAAGTAATTAGAAAAATAAGAACAAACCCAACAAATATCAGAGCAGCAGTAAATGAAGCAGTGACAAAAGAAAAATCAGAAAAGATCAATGAAACTAGAATTTGATTTTTTTTTGAAAAGATAAAATTGACAAGCCTTTAGCTACAATAAGAATAAAAGGGAACCTACTTAAATAAGTAGAATCAGAAATGAATGAGAAGACACTACAACTGTTACTACAGATATACAAATCATGATAAGATGCCACTACAAGAAATTATATTCCAACAAACAACTGAATAATCTAGAAGAAATAAATTCTTATTGATATAGAGCCTGCTTAGGCTGAATCATGAATAAAAAATTTGAACATACATAACTAATAAGGAGATTGAATCAGTAAACAGAAATCTCCCAGCAATGAAAAGCCCAGTACCCTATGACTTCACTGTGAATTCTACCAAATGTTGAAAGGAGAATTAATATCAACCTTCTCAAACAATTGAAGAGAAGGGAACACTTTCAAATCCAATTTCGAAGACTAGCATTACCTTGACACCAAACCCAGACAAGAAACAACAAAAAAAGAAAATTACAGACCAACAACCCTGATGAACATACATGCAAAAATCCTCAAGGAAGTACTAGAAACCCCAATACAACAGCACGCTAAAAGGATCATATACCATAGTCAAATGGGATTTACCCTGGGGAGGCAAAGATGGTTTATTACTCACAAATCAATAAATGTGATACACCACATCAAGAGAATGAAGGATAAGAATCATATGATCATTTTACTAGATGCAGAAAAAAGCATTGAACAAAATCCAACATCCTTTCATAATGAAACTCTCCACAAATTAGGTATAGAAGAAATGTACTTCAACACAATAAAAGCCACATATGACAACACTACAGCTAACATCATACTCAACAGTGAAAAGTTGAAACCTTTTCATCTAAGAACAGGAACATGACAAGGATGATCACTCTTGTCACTTCTATTTAACATAGTACTGAAAGTCCTAACCAGAGGGTTAGGCAAGAAAAAGATATAAAAGGCAACTAAGTCAGAAAGGAAAGTTGAATGGTCCCTGTTTGTGGATGCCAGCATCTTATATATAGAAAACCCTAAACAATCCACCAAAAAGTATTAGAACTATTAAGCAAATTTAGTAGAGCACAAGTTACAAAATCAACATTTAAAAGTCAATTTTGTTTCCATACACTCACAACAAACTATGTGAAAAAGAAATAAAACAATGCTTACAATAGTGTGGGAAAGAATACCACACTTAGAAATAAATTTAACTGAGGTGAAAAATCTGTATCACTGAAAACTTCAAAATATTGATGAAAAAATTGAAGACAAAAATAAATGAGAAGATATCATGTATCTTCTCCGAGTGAAATAATTATTTCACCGAGTGAAATAATTAATGTTGTTTAAAATTCCACACTACCCAAAGTAATTCACAGATTAAATGCAATTCCTATCAAAATCCCAGTGACTTTTTTTACAGAAATAGAAAAAATAATCCTAAAATTTATATGAAATCACAAAAGGTTCTGAGTAGCTAAAGTAATTTTGAGCAAGAAGAAAAAGCTGGAAGCCTCACCTTTCTTCATTTCAAATTACATTACTAAGCTATTATAATTAAAACGGGCTGATATTGGCACAAACACAGACTTAGAGATCATTGGAATAAATTAGAGATCCCAGAAAAAAAGCTACATATGTATCAATCAACTGATTGTTAACAAATGTACCAAAAACACAATGGGGATAGTCTCTTCAACAAATGGTGCTGAGAAAACTAGAAACCCACAGGTAGAAGAATGAAATTGGACCCTTATCTTAGATAATACACAAAAATCAACCCAAAATGGATTAAAGACTTATATATAAGACCTGAAACTTTAAAAACTTATATATATATAAGACCTGAAACTTGAAAACTTCTGGAATAAAAAGTAGGGGTAAAGCTCCTTGACATTGGACTTGGAAATGGTTTTTTTGAATGTGACACCAAAAGCACAAACAACAAAAGCAAATGTAAGCAAGTAGGACTATACAAAATAAAAAAGTTTTTGCACAGCAAAACCTACATACATATAATATATGTATATCTTATCTATACATATAATATATGCACATAGTATATATGTGCACAATGAAATATTATTTGGCCCTAAAGCATAAGCAAATCCTCCTATTTGGAACATCATGGATGGGCCTGGAAGACATGCTAAGTGAAATAAGCTAGACATAGAAAGACAAATATGGCATCATATCACTTATACGGGGAATCTAAAAAAGTCTAATTCTTAGAAACAGAGTAGAATATTTGTTACCAGGTGCTGGGGAGTGCGGGAAATGAGGAGGTGTTGGCCAAAGGGTATGAGCTTTCAGTTATAAGATGAACAAGTTCTGGAGATCTAATATATACTATGGGGACTATAGTTAGTAATTATACTGTGTTGTATACTTGAAAAAATAGTTATTTTTTAAATTAAATAGAAAATGGAAGTTAAATATTTACATTCTACCTTTCAGTTAAACATAGTCAAATGCCAACTGTGAAACAAGGACACTGTCAAAAATGTTTCAACACCTTTTTCACTGGGACACTTCAGGCCTTCCACTAAAATATAGAGATAAGAAATGCCCATAAAACCATGCAATTGCTAAAACAACTTTTGGAGAAGAAATACTGGCTGCAGATTTGTCAGAATGTTCCTGCTACGGTTTGAATATTTGTATCCTCCCAAGTTCATGTGTTGAAATCCTAACACCCAAGGTGATACGTTTTTAAGAGGTGAGGCATTTTGGAGATAATTAGGTCATGATAGCACAGCCTTCATGAATAGGATAAGTGCCCTTATTAAAATGGCCCCCGAGGCTGGGCACAGTGGCTCGCGCCTGTAATCCCAGCACTTTAGGAGGCTGAGGCAGGCGGATTGCTTGAGGTCAGGAGTTCGAGACTAGCCTGGCCAACATGGTGAAACCCCGCCTGTACTAAAAGTACAAAAATTAGCTGGGTGTGAGGGCGGGCACCTCTAATCCCAGCTACTCAGGAGGCTGAGGCAGAATTGCTTGAACCCAGGAGGCGGGGATTGCAGTGAGCTGAGATCATGCCACTGCACCCCAGCCTGGGCGACACAGCAAGACTAGGTCTCAAATAGTAAATAAATAAATAAATAAATAAATAAATAAATAAATAAAGGTTCTAGAGAGCTGTCTTGCTCCTTCCACCAGCTGAAGACATAGTGAGAAGGGGCAAGTCTGCTCCCAGTGGTCTTTTTAATAAGGACACTATGGGCCATATGCCAATTGAGGTACTGTCTATGAGGAACAGGCCCTCATGAGATAGATTTCCCAGTGCCTTGATCTTGGATTTCCCAGCCTCCAGAACTGTGAGAAATAAATGTTTGTTGTTTATAAGTCACCCAGTTTGTAGTATTTTGTTATAGCACCCTGAAGAGACTGAGAAAGAGCTTCTTGAAGTACATTTTTTGTTTAAAGCCATATTCTCTAAGTTCAGAATAATTTTGATAAATGAATGGCTGTCATTGAAAGAGCTTTCTGGTGTCAAGCCTAGCTGTTTTGGGGACTGTGAAGGGGGATCAAGCTGTGCTGCACATTGGGATCCCTGCCAAATAAATGACATTTCCTAAGAACACAGAATTTTTTAAAGTTGCCTTGTCCTTACCAAACAGGTGGAAGGGTATTCCAAAAAAAAGACACAGCTAACCTTCTGAGGATACTAAAGAGAAAAGCTAACAAAATTTTAAACTTAACTGAGCTGAAAATAAGCTGTCTGATTGGAAGTAATAACCTCCTAGATTTTTTAAAAGATATTTTCAGATGTTCAAGTTCCCCAAATTTTTATTTTGCACACACTGTTTTCCAAAGATCTTCTGTAGGATGTTTGTCACCAAAATGATGTATTAAGGAAGAAATGTAACCAGGAACCAGATGGTCCAACATAAGAGAGGCAAAGGGAATCCCCAGAATGATGGTGGAGGTTTCACAAGGCAAAGGCTCACAGCAGGCCTGGAGAGCACACAGTCTAGATTGCATCAGTTCAAAAAGCTCCTAGAGAATTTTTGCCCAATGAGCTATAAGTGAAAGAACAACTAATGTGTTTGAACATATTGACAGGAAATTGACGCAGCTTAGAGAGAGTTCTGGGTTGGACTGATAAAAAACTCACAAAAAGCTAAGCAATAAAATCAACAAAACAAACATTAAATTCAGGAAAAACAAAATGTGGCAAGAAAGTAAGAGTATGCTTTTGTTTCAGCTATTGAGTCGATGGAGTTTATTATGCTCAGCAACATTTTTGCTGAGGCTTTTGTGGTTATCTTAATTTGCTTAATTTCTTGGAACACATTTAGAAAAGTAGGTTACCAGTGGTATTCACCATGTATATTAATATATGAGTTCTAGAGTTTAGGGAAAGTTCTTTGAGCATATCTTCACCTAGGAGTTCAACCCAAACACAGAGAAATAGTAGCAGTTAAAAGTGTAGTGGTTAAAAGCACAGGTTGGAAAGGTGACCAAGTACCAGTTTTGTCACCTAACTGAGCATTTAATCTTAGATGGCATTATAATATTTGAAAGAATTAGTCATTTCTTGTTGAATTCAGAGGGTTATTCTGAGTATTTGATGATATGAATGTAAAACACTGAGTATCATGTCTGGCTCTTAATAAGTACTTGAAAAATTCTAGATAAAATTTTTGTATGAATAAGAATTTTAATTAATAAGTATAAGGTAACTTACACTTCACTTTGTCACTGTGAAAAAATCGTTTAATTCTTTCAATAATTTTGAAGCTGTATTAAGCAATATGATTTTCATTTTTCAAATGAAGAACCACACATTTACAAGAGTAGAAGCTTTATTTAAATATCTAATGGGTGTTTACAGATGAGAATAGATATATATGGGATTTAATAAAATTTTCAAAACACCATATCTTTTTTTAATCCATTATGCAACCACCTGTTGAAATTGTTAGATATGTCATTAGACAAATAAAGCCCATACTTTTATTAATCAACCTTTGTAATCTTCTGTCTGGTCCTCAGAAACAACTGTTTTCAATTTATAAAGAAATTTCTATGTACATATATTTACTTATATATGTTATATATATTTGTTGTATATATACATATGCATGTTTTCTAAGATATAACTTTGTTTTGATTTTTACATTTATTCATTCAGACATGGAATAAATAGCCTTACTTGAGCAATACATCTTATTCCAAACATTCTGACTTGTGATTAAACAGGGTCAATAATTTGTAGACCACGTAATCCAAGCTCTGATCTCTATTTTTCAGCTGAGATATCACTAAAAATTTCTATCACAGGCCCACAATGAACTCTCTTCTAAGGGAACCCACAAGTTCACTTCTTTGGATTTCCCTGGAGACCCAAGCTTATTATATTTAGGTTATATTCAAACCTAGGCTGAACAACCATTTACAGTAAGGACTGTATTCTAAAGTAATTATATGGGAAGCATTATGTTTTATAGGCAAAATGGTATATTTAATTTAAAAAATGGAAAATTGCCATATTCACAAATAGCAAATGAGACAAGCTTCTTCTCTGAAGTGAGCTTTAGTTTTTTCAGCAGAGTAGGATTAGTAGTCATGAAGATGGGAGAGGAGGTACGGATGGTTTAAAGCCAGAGAAGATATGAAATTGTCCCCAGAACAGAGGGAGAGTCAATGGACTAGGGAAGTATGAAATGATCACTGGTAAGCCTCAAGACTGCACTTCAGATTTGCAACCATGAATTCAATCAGTTGGTATGGTTGAGTCTTTTTGCTAGTTCCTTTCAGCACTACATAGAGAGTTGAATTCAGCCAGGGTTGTAATTTTGCTGAGCAAGCACAGTGACATGAGAGAGAAGAAAGGGTGTCAAGGGGGTCCACAAGGGAGTAATCTGATAATTGACTATAGAATTTGAACCATATAAAGAGGGCAGAGAAAACATCGATGTTGTGGAGAAGTGCATGAGAAGATGCCAATATAATGGATTGGTGGTTCTGATGGGGTAAAAGATGGTTGAAGATAGGGAGGGTTCTGGAAATGGGAGAATGGGGTCACATATTTGGGGTTATGGATTCGTCAATTGACACTCAATTTCTTGATATTCCTGACACTACCTAAGTTAATGCTAGGAAAACAATGGAAACTCAGCCATTGCTTGTTAAATTGCATCTAGTTACAGTTTCACATCAATAGCTTGAGGTGATGATCTAAAACATCTACCATACAGACATAACATACTTCTTTACAAATACCAAATTTTGAATGATTTAGTGTTCTCTCAAGTGCATAAAAATTGTTTCTTATAAATTTTTGTATAAATCAATACATATATAATAGGAATAATGCATATTGAATGCTTATGTTTTCTGAATTTTACACATATCATCAGCCCAAATGGTTTACTCTGTGATATAAATGTTATATGCTAATAAAGACAAAGTCCTAATGATACCTCTCATATGAAATAAAGACAGGAAACATGTTTATAAGATTTCAATATCTACATCTGATATTTTAATTGCTATAAAATTTTTGTAGTTTTATTTTTCAATTTTGAGAAGGCAAGTCAGATATTAGTATATCTATTAAATTAGATTAAACTTAAAGAATAGAAATAACAGAGGGTATTGAGAAAATGTAATAAGCACTTTATTCCATCTGCACAATAATTTTGTAAAGTGATTCATTATTCCCATTTAACTAATGAAGAAACTGAGGCTCAGAGGTTACCCAGGGTTTGAAACTAGGCCTAGCTTATTTCAAACACTATCATATTAACCTGTGTTAAACTGCTTCCATCAAATCTAGGATTTAAACTACGTTGGGATATAAGTTTTAGCTACACAAGACTGGCGATGCAGCATTTATAACATTTGTTCCATACGTACTCTTCAGGTCAAATACAAACAACCTTAACTTTCTGGAACTCTGTGTTTAAAGCACAACCAGGGTTGACTATGTAGCATCCTTAAAGCATCATTGTAAGCTCCATTTGTTCTATATTTTTCTTACGCCAAATTTCAGATAGTATAAACTTTCTGGCTTTTTTGAGTGTTATGCTCAGGTAACAAAGTCCTTTATTTCTGAATCATTTACTGATGCGAAGCACTGGAAACTTAGTTCATAGTCTTTGTACTCTTTTTAAAAAATTTTTTTATTATAGTTTAAGTTCTGGGATACATGCACAGAATGTGCAGGTTTGTTACATAGGTATACACGTGCCATGGTGGTTTGTTGCACCCATCAACCTGTCACCTACATTAGGTATTTCTCCTAATGCTATCCCTCCCCTAGCCTCCCAACCCCCAACAGGCCCCCGTGTGTGATGTTCCCCTCCCTTTGTCCATGTGTTCTCATTGTTCAACTCCCACTTATGAGTGAGAATATGCGGTATTTGATTTTCTGTTCCAGTGTTAGTTTGCTGAGAATGATGGTTTCCAGCTTCATCCAGGTCCCGGCAAAGGACATGAACTTATCCTTTTTTATGGATGCATAGTATTCCCTGGTGTATATGGTCCACATTTTCTTTATCCAGTCTATCATTGATGGACATTTGGGTTGGTTCCAAGTCTTTGCTATTGTGAATAGTGCCATAATAAACATACGTGTCCATGTGTCTTTATATTAGAATGATTTATAATCCTTTGGGTATATACCCAGTAATGAGATTGCTGGGTCAAATGGTATTTCTGGTTTTAGATGCTTGAGGAATCGCCACACTGTCTTCTACAATGGTTGAACTAATTTACACTCCCACCAACAGTGTAAGAGCATTTCTATTTCTCCACATCTTTTCCAGCATCTGTTGCTTCCTGACTTTTTAATGATTGCCATTCTAACTGGTGTGAGATGGTATCTCACTGTGGTTTTGATTTGCGTTTCTCTAATGACCAGTGATGATGAGCTTTTTTTCGTATGTTTGTTGGCTGCATAAATGTCCTCTTTTGAGAAGTGGCTGTTCATATCCTTCACCCACGTTTTGATGGGATTGTTTTTTTCTTGTAAACTTGTTTAAGTTCCTTATAGATTCTGGATATTAGCCCTTTGTCAGATGGACAGATTGCAAAAATGTTTTCCCATTCTGTATGTTGCCTCTTCACTCTGATGATAGTTTCTTTTGCTGTGCAGACGCTCTTCGGTGTAATTAGATCCCAGTTGTCAATTTTGGCTTTTGTTGCCACTGCTTTTGGTGTTTTAGTCATGAGGTCTTTGCCCATGCCTATATCCTGAATGGTATTGCCTAGGTTTTCTTCTAGGGTTTTTATGGTTTTAGGTTTTATGTTTAAGTCTTTAATCTGACTTGAGTTAATTTTTGTGTAAGGTGCAAGGAAAGGATCCAATTTCAGTTTTCTGCATATGGCTAGCCAGTTTTCCCAACACCATTTATTAAATAGGGAAATCTTTCCCCATTGCTTGTTTACATGAGGTTTGTCAAAGATCAGATGGTTGTAGATGTGTAGTGTTATTTCTAAGGCCTGTATTCTGTTCTATTGGTCTATATATCTGTTTTGGTACCAGTATCATGCTGTTTTAGTTGCTGTGGCCTTGTAGTATAGTTTGAAGTCAAGTAGTGTGATGCCTCCAGGTTTGTTCTTTTTGCTTAGGATTGTCTTGGCTATGTGGGCTCTTTTTCATTTCCATATGAAATTTAAAATATTTTTTTCTAATTCTGTGAAGAAAGTCAATGGTAACTTGATGGGGATAGAACTGAATCTATAAATTACTTTGGGCAGTATGGCCATTTTCATGATATTGATTCTTCCTATCTATGAGCATGGAATGTTTTTCCATTTGTTTTTGTCCTCTCTTATTTCCTTGAGCAGTGGTTTGTAGTTCTCCTTGAAGAGGTCCTTCACATTCCTTGTAAGTTGTATTCCTAGGTATTTTATTCTCTTCGTAGCAATTGTGAATGGGAGTTCACTTATGATTTGGCTCTCTGTTTCGCTGTTATTGGTGTATAGGAATGCTTGTGATTTTTGCACATTGATTTTGTATCCTGAGACTTTGCTGAAGTTGCTTGTAAGCTTAAGGAGATTTTGGGCTGAGACGATGGGGTTTTTTAAATATACAATCATGTCATCTGCAAAAAGAGATAATTTGAGTTCCTTTTTTCCTGTTTGAATACTGTTTATTTCTTTCTCTTGCCTGATTGCCCTGGCCAGAACTTCCAATACTATGTTGAATAGGAGTGGTGAGAGAGGGCATTCTTGTCTTGTGCAGGTTTAAAAAGGGAATGCTTCCAGTTTTTGCCCATTCAGTATAATGGCTGTGGGTTTCTCATAAATAGCTCTTATTATATTGAGATACATCCCATCAATAGCTAGTTTATTGAGAGTTTTTAGCATGAAAGGCTGTTGAATTTTGTTGAAGGTCTTTTCTGTATCTATTGAGATAATCATGTGGTTTTTGTCATTGGTTCTGTTTATGCGATGGATTACATTTACTGATTTGCGTGTGTTGAACCAGCCTTGCATCTCAGGGATGAAGCCAACTTGATGGTGTGGATAAGCTTTTTAATATGCTGCTGGATTCGGCTTGCCAGTATTTTATTGAGGATTTTTGCATCGATGTTCACCAGGGATATTGGCCTGAAATTTTCTGTTTTCTGTTGTGTCTCTGCCAGGTTTTGGTATCAGGATGATGCTGGCTTCATAAAATGAGTTAGGGAGGAATCCCCCATTTTCTATTATTTGGAATAGTTTCAGAAGGAATGGTACCAGCTACTCTTTTTACCTCTGGTAGAATTTGGCTGTGAATCCTTTTAGTCCTGGACTTTTTTCGGTTGATAGGCTATTAATTATTGCCTCAATTTCAGAACTTGTTATTTATCTATTCAGGGATTCAACTTCATCCTGGTTTAGACTTGGGAGGGTGTATGTGTTCAGGAATTTAACCATTTCTTCTAGATTTTCTAGTTTATTTGCATAGAGGTGTTTATAGTATTCTCTGATGGTAGTTTGTATTTTTGTGGGATCAGTGGTGATAGCCCCTTTATCATTTTTTATTGCATCTATTTGATTCTTCTCTCTTTCTTCTTTATTAGTCTGGCTAGCAGTCTATTTTGTTGATCTTTTCAAAAAACCAGCTCCTGGATTCATTGATTTTTTTTGAAGGGGTTTTCATGTTTCTATCTCCTTCAGTTCTGCTCTTATCTTAGTTATTTCTTTTGAATTTGTTTGCTTTTGTTGCTAGCTTTTGAATTTGTTTGCTCTTGCTTCTCTAGTTCTCTTAATTGTGATGTTAGGGTGTCGATTTTAGATCTTTCCTGCTTTCTCCTGTGGGCATTTAGTGCTATAAATTTCCCTTTAAACACTGCCTTAGCTGTGTCCCAGAGATTATGGTACATTGTGTCTTTGTTCTTATTGGTTTCAAAGAACTTATTTATTTCTGCATTAATGTCATTATTTACCCAGTAGTCATTCAGGAGCAGGTTGTTCAGTTTCCTTGTAGTTGTGCAGTTTTGAGTGAGTTTCTTAATTCTAAGTTCTAATTTGATTGCACTGTAGTCTGAGAGACTGTTTGTTATGATTTCCATTCTTTTGCATTTGCTGAGAAGTGTTTTACTTCCAATTATGTGGTCAATTTTAGAATAAGTGCAATGTGGTGCTGAGAAGAATGTATATTCTGCTGATTTGGGGTGGAGAGTTCTGTAGATGTCTGTTAGGTCCGCTTGGTCCAGAGCAGAGTTCAAGTCCTGAATACCCTTGTTAATTTTTTGTCTTGTTCATCTGTCTAATATTGACAGTGGGGTATTAAAGTCTCTCACTATTATTGTGTAGGTGTCTTATGTCTCTGTGTAGGTTTCTAAGAACTTGCTTTTTGAATCTGGGTTTTATTAACCTAATGCAAGGAAGCTAAGAACCTTGAAAAAAGGTTAGATGCATTGCTAACTAGAATAACTAGACAAGAACATAAATGACCTGATGGAGCTGAAAACCACAGCATGAGAACTCTGTGAAGCATACACAAGTATCAATAGCTGAATTGATCAAGCAGAAGAAAGGACATCAGAGATTGAAGATCGACTTAATGAAGTAAATCATGAAGACAAGTTTAGAGAAAAAAGAATGAAAAGAAATGAACAAAACCTCCAAGAAATATGGGTCTATGTGAAAAGACCAAACCTTCATTTGATTGGTGTATCTGAAAGTTACAGGGAGAATGGAACCAAGTTGGAAAGCGTGCTTCAGGATATTATCCAGGAGAACTTCCCCAGCCTAGCAAGACAGGCCAACATTCAAATTCAGGAAATACAGAGAGCACCACAAAGATACTCCTCGAGAAGAGCAACCCCAAGACACATAATTGTCTGAACCACCAAGGTTGAAATGAAGGACAACATGTTAAGGGCAGCCAGAGAGAAAGTTCGGGTCACCCACAAAGGGAAGCCCATCAGACTAACAGTGGATCCCTCGGCAGAAACCACACAAGCCAGAAGAGAGTCAGGGGCAATATTCAACATTCTTAAAGAGAATAATTTTCAACCCAGAATTTCATGTCCAGCCAAACTAGCTTCACAAGTGAAGGAGAAATAAAACCCTTTACAGACAAGCAAATGCTGAGGGATTTTTGTCACCACCAGGCCTGCCTTACAAGAGCTCCTAAAGGAAGCACTAAACATGGAAAGGAACAACTGGTACCAGCAACTGCAAAAACATGCCAAATTGTAAAGACCATCGACACTATGAAGAAACAGCATCAACTAACGGGCAAATAACCAGCTAGCATCATAATGACAGGATCAAATTCACACATATCAATATTAACCTTGAATGTAAATGGGCTAAATGCCCCATTTACAAAGCACAGACTGGCAAATTGAAAGAGTCAAGACCCATCGGTATGCTGTATTCAGGAGACCCATCTCGCGTGCAAAGACACACATAAGCTCAAAATAAAGAGATGGAGGAATATTTAACAAGCAAATGGAAAGCAAAAAAAGCAGGGGTTGCCATCCTAGTCTCTGATAAAACATACTTTAAACCAACAAAGATCAAAAGAGACAAAGAAGGACATTACATAATGGTAAAGGGATCAATGCAACAAGAAGAGCTAACTATCCTAAATACATATGCACCCAATACAGGTGTACTTTTTATATGCAATTCGACCAATAGCTATTGGAGCAAGTAAGAAGAGATGCCTCCTTAAAATTGTCTGAGTATCAGCCTGAAGCAATTATAGCTGATGGTATCATTTATAGAGAAGATGATGGAAAAAATGACAAAGCTGACACCAGGAATCTTCATGTCTACCATTCTTATTTTGGTGTAGAGGCAAACAGCCACACACACTAAAAAGAAGGTTCAATACCAAACTCATGATGAACTCAAGTCAACACAGATATATTAAATTTCATTGATAACACTCATTTAACCATGGTAATGCAATAAGAAACATTGCTAGGATAATTTATGACCACAGTGATTAAAACAAAATTAAAAATGGGGCAATACTCTATTGAGTAGGAAGTGCAGATTATAGGGAGATTTCAGAAGGGAAACATATTGTATACTAGAAGAAAAAATAGGCAAGACTCTGCCTATTTTAGTAGCATTGTAAAGTGAAAAACCAAATGCTGGTAGTCAATAGAGAGAGTCATACGACTGATTCTGCCTTACAAACACATCTGAGGAAAATTTTGAGGAGTGCTTATGACCTTGGCCAATAGTAAGTTCACATGGGAATGAATTTGACTTTTAGTCTAAATGAGTTAATTTAAGTGACACTTCAATTCCTCTTGTTCTTGCTCTCTTTCTCTCTCTCTGCTTCCACAACAAACACATTGAGTCTTTTATGTGAAATGAACTGTTTAATAATCTTGCTTCATACTTGACAAATGAATTTTTCCTTCCTTATCAATTTACCACTTTATTGAGCACTCACTGTGCCCGGACATCGATAGGGGCTATTGTGGATCTAGAAACAAGGTAACGTTCATTCTTGTTTTCAAGGACTTTACACTGCAGCTGCAAGGTAGCATGGCATTGTAGAGGAAGGACTCACAATGCTTCATTGCCCATTTAAGTTTGCTCTTTTAATTTTTTTTTAAGGATCTACTGAGACATGGAAGACAGGTTCATCACTTAGCTCTGCTGCAACTCTAGGAAAATTGATCAGTTTATGTAAAAGAGCCCAAGACAGATTTCAAAAGGGTGAGGAAGTGTTCTTCCTTGTATTTAGTACATAACCAGATTGTAAGTTTTATCTCCCATGGAATAAGTGCTAGTGAAACACATAAGGCATTATTTGTTTATTTTATGTCCTAATGAAAATATTAGAAAGAGTTAAAAGTTCCAGCATTAAGCTGAAAAGGTGGCAGGAGGAAATAATAATAATAAAAAAACCTAGGTTTTGTTACCATGATGTTCTTTAATGGAAACAGAAGGAGTCAATCCTCAGTTTACTTTAACACCATAACCCAGAGGAGAAGTAGATTCTGTACAAAGGGAAGGTAGTCTTAAAGTGAAAGAAGTGCTAGTGATCACATCTCAGATAAATAACTCATTAACATTGTTGAAAGTGAGATATTTAATAGAATAAAATAATGAGCTTTACTCTAAATAAATGGTGTAATGGTTTGCCAAACACCAGAGAACACATTTATTGCTTATTGAGAACAATTGCATGGTACCATTTTCTCCCTGACACAAGGCGTCACAGAGTAGACCCCTTTATGAATTTATAATGTACACACTACTAGAGTCTCAAGAGTAACGTGCTCAGATGTTTAAAGATTTCTATCATTTAACTGATTACCCATATATGCTTTTTCTAGCCTATTTGAGAGAAAAAAAGTCCGCCTCCTATCCTTCAAGTAGAGGATATGATTTGTCTTCAGTGTTTTGCATGTATTTGAGGGAAGGGGTGGAATAGTTGGCAAGTTGGTAAAACACATAATAATGCCTTCAATTCTGATTGCCTTTCATGATAACTAACAATAATGATTTTTTTCCCACTATGATGCTGTGCAAATCCATTCTTGTACAGAAATAAGTTTTAGTGGATGAGAGAAAAATCACTTAATTGCTGCAGAATTAGAAGCACTTTCAAATTAATTCATTTTCATTAAAGTCCTTAAATTATAGTGTCGTAGTCTCTATAAAGCCATGACAAATCAACAATCAGACTTGAAATAGAATCACTGCCTAATTAAATCTTATAATTCATTATCTTGCTTTATCATACAAAACAAAACAATTTACTTCATTATGACCAGGTATTGTCTCCACAAACATGCATGGACTACTTATTTAGAAATCATAATATCATGAAATGTATTCATCTGTGATGCACATAGGAGTTTTATTTTACTGTTGAATTAAGATGAGAGGAATCATGGACAAAAATTCATTGGCATAGAAAGCTGATGCATTTACTTATAAATTGCTGCATATAATTAGGGAACAAAAAGAATTTAGAAAGGAAGAATAATTTCCATGCAATGTAGATATTTATATATTTCCTCTAGATAGCTGGCTAGCTAACCAGGTTTTAGTAAAACTAACCAAAATTTCTTTAGAAAGGTCAATGTTAATATACTTATTTTTTCAAAGAAAGAATATGTTTTACTGAACATAAGAGATCAAAACTTCATTTTCCAGTTCATTTATTTCCAGCTCATTAGGTGTTTTTAATGTTCCAAGAAGGTAAATATTTCAAGTATTGGGTACTCTTAATGTTCCAAGTATGTAAAAATCATAAAATGTGGTATTTGTCTTAGAGAAGTTTATAATGTAATGGAGAATAAAGTGTACTATTAGTAGATCTCTAGCCTATACCTAATAATAAAAGAATATATATATTTATTACAAGCAAGAAGAAACATTTAAAAAATTAACAATATACTTGGCCACAATGTGAAAGGCAATAACTAATAAGAACTCAGTATCATCAAAACCATGTAGTCTGCAATGTATTTCAATAAAAACAACGGTGAATAAAAAGGTCCCAAATGTATTAGAGAACCAGAAAACAATTTAGTAAACCATAAGAAAGTAAAAGAAGGGACATAATAATGACAGCTGCAGTAGAAAGTAGAAATTAATGAATTGGAAAACAAACAAATAAACAAACCAAATAATAGAAAAGACCAACAAGCAAAAATAGTATTATTTGAGAGATTAATAAAGTAGAAAAACCTCTGGAAAAGTTGCTAAAAAGACTAAAAGATAAATGGTGTGAAACAATGTTAGGAATGTAATGGTGAAAACAGTCACAGATGTAGTAGAGATTTATGAAAGAGAAAACTGTGGATAATACGTGAAAATAAATTAAAAAAACAGTATGATGAAGTAGATTATTTCCTAATTAGATTGTAATTTATGAAAAACGGACTCAAGAAGAATAAAGGTATAGGATTAGAAAGAAAGGATATTGTCACAGGTAGATAAAATGATTTTATAATAAAGACGCAAAAGAATCTGCTGGTTACATATTAGAACTTACATTCAGCTCTGTAGCTCAATGTAAAATCAAAACATCAAAATTAGTAATGTTTTTACATAGAATCAACCAAAATTAGAAAATGCATTTCTTAAAAAGTGATACAATTTGTAAAGCTAACAACTTAAAGTACTTAAACATAACTCTAACAAAATGTGTACATATTCTTGATGGAAGTCACAAAGTTTTATTGAACAACACATAGTAAGACCTAAATGAAGGGAAATACCATGTTCATGAATTACAACTTTTACTATGCCAAAGATATCAACTCTTCCCAAATTAATCTTTCAATTAAAGCCAATTTTAAAAATTCCAATAGATTATGTACCTCAACAAGTTGAACCTAATATTCTTGTGGAAGAATTCAGTATTAAGAATGGCAAAACACTTTTGAAAATGAAAACCAAAAAAAAGTGGACTTGTATTTTCAGATATTAAGACTGAACATTAGATTATAGTGATTAGAACAATGTTGTAATAGCACAGGAATAGGCAAGTAAGGCAATGGAGCAGGATGAATAGTTTGGGGAAAAGCTTTTTGTATATAAAAGAGGTAGAATTACAAATCAGTGGGGGAAACAAAGGACCACACAATGTTGTTGAAACAATCAATCATCTATTCACATGGGAAAAGATAAATTTTGATCATATAGAGCATAGAAATAAATTGCAAATGAATTAAATATCCAAATGTGAAAAGAAAAACAAACAGTTTTAGAAGAAAATATAGAAAAATATCTTTGTGATATTAGAGTAGGGAAGATTTTCTTAAATAATTTGTAAAATTATGCAATAAAGAGTAATACATTTTACTACATTGAGAGAAACAAAGAACCACAAAACCAGATAAAAACATTACAACAGGAAAAACAACCTCACAAATCAATATTAATCTTGGATATAAATGAATCAAATGTTTCTTTAAAAGACATAGATTAGTAGAATGGATTAAGCAACATGAATTAACTACATGCTGCTTATAAGAAATTCACCTTACTGGTAAGCAAAGACACTTACAAACTGAAGGTAAAGGGATGAGAAAAGATATTCTATACAAATGGAAACTAAAAGAGAGTAGGAGTAGCTATACTTATGTCAGATAAAACAGACTTTAATCAAAAACAGTGAAAACAAAAGAGAAACATGTCATTATATAATAAAGGAATCAATTATAGAAGAAGATGTAATAATTCTAAAAATATATGCACTCACCACTGGAGCTCCCAGATTTATAAAACAAACATTACTAGACGTAAAAAAGATATAGATGCAATACAATAATAGTGGGGGATTTCAACACCTCACTCACAACACTTAGATTATTGAAAATAGGAAATCAACAAAGAAACAGTGGACTTAAATTGGACTTTAGACCAAATGGGCCTAATAGACATACAGAACATTTGATTTAACAACAGCAGAATATATATTCCTCTCATCAGCACATGGAGCATTCTCCAATATAGATAGACCATATGACAGGCCATAAAACAAGTCTCAATAAATTTAAAAAAAGTGAAATCTTATTAAGTATATTCTCAGACTACAGCGGAATAAAACTAGAAATCAATACCAAGGAAAACTCTCAAAACCACAAATAAATGGAAATTAAACAATATACCCCTGAACAATATTTGGTCAATAATGAAATTAAGACAAAAATTAGAAAAAAAAAATTTTGAAATGAATGAAAATGGAGACACAACCTACCAAAACTAATGGAATACAGTAAAAGTAGTACTAAGAGGGAAGTTTATAGTATTAAATCCTTACATTAAAAAAAAAATAGAAAGGTCACAGACTAACTTCCAGTCTCATCCCAAGGAACTAGAAAACAAAGGCAAACCAAATACACAGCACAAGAAAAGAAATAAAAAAATTAGAGCAGAACTAAAAGATACTGAGAACAACAACAAAAACAATACAACAATCAATGAAATTAAAAGTTGGTACTTTAAAAGATAAACAAAATTGATAGACTATGAGCTAGACTAATCAAGAAAAGGAGAGAAAAGATCCAAATAAACACAATCAGAAATAAAAAAGGAGACATGATAACTGATGCCACGGAAATACAAAAGATAATCAGAGACTACCATGAATAAGTCTTTGCTCACAGGCTAAGAATTCCAGAGGAAATGAATGAATTCCTAGAAACATACAACCTCCGAATATTGAACCAGGAATACATAGAAATCCTGAACAGATCAATGATGAGTGGTGAGATAGAATCAGTAATAAGGCATCTCCCCAAAAATAAAATCCCAGGACCAGATGGATTCAGAGCCAAATTCTTCCAAACCTACAAAGAAGAACTGGTACCAATCCTCATGAAACAGTTCCAAAAACTTGAGGAGGAGGGAATTCTCCATAATTCATTCTAGAAAGCAAGTGTTATCCTGACACCAAAGCCAGACAAGGACACAACAATAAAACTATAGACCAATATCCTTGTGAACATAGATGCACAAATTTTCAACAAAATACTAGTAAACCAAATCCAATAGCACATCGAAAAGATCAAGTTGGTTTTATTCAAAGTGTGCGAAGATGGTTCAAAATAGGCATATCAATAAATGCAATTTATTACATAAACAAAAGTAAAAACAAAAACCATATGATCATCTCAATAGATAGAGAAAAAGCATTTGACAAAATGCGGTATCCCTTCATGATAGAAACCCTCAACAAACTAGGCATAGAAATAACATACCTGAAAAAAATAAAGATCATATACTACAAACCCACAGCCAACACCACAATGAATTGGGAGTAGCTGAAAGCAATCCCTGTAAAAACTGAAAGACAAGAATGCCCACTTTCACTACTCTCTTCAATATAGTATTAGAAGTCCTAGCCAGAGTATTCAACCAAGAGAAAGAAATAAAAGGCATTCAAGCTGGAAAAGGGAAAGTGAAATGATCTCTGTTTACTATTGATGTGATCTTATACTTAGAAAACCCTAAAGACTGCTCAAAAAATGCTTAGATTTGAAAAAGGAATTCAGCAAAATTTCAGGATACAAAATTCATGTGCAAAAAATCAATAGCATTTCTGTACGCCAATAACAAGCTCAGAAACAAATCAGGAAAGCAATCCCATTTACAATAGCTGCAAATGAATAAAATGCTTTGGGATCTATTTAACCATGGAGGTGGAATATCTGTACAAAGAAAACTACAATACACTGGTGAAACAAATTGTAGATGACCCAAAGAAATGGAAAAACATTCCACTCCCTTGGATTGGAAGAATTAATATTGTTGAAATGACCATACTGACCAAAGCAATCTATAGACTCAGTGCAATCCACATGAAAATATGCATGCCGTTTTTCACAGAATTGGGAAAACCAATCCTAAAATTCACGTGGAACTAAAAGAGAGCCTACATAGTCAAAACATTTCTGAGCTGAAAGAACAAAGCTGGAAATGTCAAATTACCTGACCCCCAAATTATACTACAAGGCTATAGTTACAAAAACAACATGGTACTTGTATAAAAATCAATGCAGATATCAATGGAATAGAATCGAAAAGTCAGAGATAATGTGACATATCTTTGCCAATGGATCTTTGACAAAGTTGACAAAAACATACACTGGGGAAAGGACACCCTCTTCAATAAATGCTGCTGGGAAAACTGGATCGCTATATGCAGAAGAATGAAACTCACCCTATCTCTCACCATATATGGAAATCAACTCAAAATGTATTAAAGACTTAAACGTAAACATGAAACTATAAAAATACTAGAAGAAAATCCAGAGAAAACACATCTGGACATTGAACTAGGCAAATAATTCATGACTTGAGACCTTTTGAGCTTTTGTGCTCTAAAGCACAATTAACAAAACCAAAAAGAGACATTGAGACAATTAAACTAAAAAGCCTCTGTACAGTCAAATAAATAATCAACAGAGTGAACAGAAAGTCTGCAGAATGTGAGAAAATATTTGCAAATTATAGCAAAGATTTGAAATCAACCTAGGTGTCCATCAATAAATGAATGGATAAAGAAAATGTAGCACACAAATACAATGGAATATTAGTCTGCAATTCAAAAAAGAATGCAATCATGTCTTTTGCTGCAACATGGATGGAAGTGGAGGCCATTATCTTAAGTAAAACAACTCAGAGACAGAAAGTCAAATATTGCATGTTCTGGCTTATAAGCAGAAGCTAAACAGTGTGTACACATGGACATAAAGTGTGGATTAATAGACATAGAAGACTCAGAAGGGTGGTAAGGTGGGGTGTGGGGAAAAGGATGAGAAATTACTTAATGAGTACAATGTACATTATTTGGATGATGGTTATACTAAAAGCCCAGAATTTACCACTATGCATTGTACGCACCTAACAAAACAGTTGTATCCCTTAAAGGTATACAAATAAAATTTAAAAATAAATTGGCAACTTCTTTATGACAAATGGCATCCCAAAGTGAAGACAAGCCACAAATTGGGAGACAATATTTGTAGCCCACATAACCAAAAAAAAAAAAAAACTAGCATTCAGAGTATATAAATCTTTCAAGTCACCAAAAACCTAAAAGACAAGCATTCAAAATTAAAATGAACCCAAAGAGACAACTGTAAAGAAAGAGACTCTAAACTAGCCAACAAAAACAAAAAAAGAAAAAAAATGCCAACTTCATTAGTGATTAGGGAAATACAAAGTATGAAGCTACTCTTATATAGCCATCTGATTGGCCAACAATTAATATATTTAGTAACCCTATGTGTGACACAGATATGGGGCAATGGGGACATTGGTAATTTTCTGGTATAACTAACACCAAAGACAAATCTTAGAAAATATAGAATGAAAAACTTGAAGAATAATATATACAATGTGGTAGCACTTCACTGAAATTTTAAAGACATTAAATCTGAGAGGGAGGAAGTGGGAAGGGATTGAGATGAGCATTTACAAGTTTCTCTAACCTTTTATTTACTAATAAAACCCCTAAAGTATGAAATCTATAATAAACATTAACACTTTAATTTCCATGATGGGTACATTGGTGTCTCATGTTATTATCTTCATGCTTAAAATGTTAAAATAGTTTAAAAATTAAAGGTGCATAAATATTTTAATGTAACTATCAAGCATTTTTAATACAATATTAAGTGTTAGGATAGAAAATACACAGGGTGTATTAGTACAGAGGGGAGACCCTTGACTTAATTTAGTCAGGTCAGAGGCCACGTGGAAACAATAACAACTGAATTAAGGTTTGAATAATAAGTATGATTGAACCAGGTAAAAAGAGGTGTAAAAAATGATTTAGTCAGAGGAAAGAGGAAATAATGTAAATAGAGTCACCAAGATTCACTATTTGAGGAAGCTCTTCAGTATCTAGGCCATAAAGTTAAAAAATGCAAATCAGCCAGGCACGGTGGCTCATGCCTGTAATCCCAGCACTTTGGGAGGCCGAGGAGGGCAGATTACAAGGTCAGGAGTTCGAGACCAGCCTGACCAACATGGTGAAATCCCATCTCTACTAAAAATACAAAAATTAGCTGGGCGTGTTGACAGGTGCCTGTAATCCCAGCTACTTAGGAGGCTGAGGCAGGAGAATCTCTTGAACCTGAGAGGCAGAGGTTGCAGTGAGCCAAGATCATGCCATTGCACTCCAGCCTGGGTGACAGAGCAAGACTCCGTCTCAAAAAACAAACAAACAAACAAACAAAAAAAAACAAAGTGCAAATCATGCGTGGTGGGATTGGCAGATGGAATGTAGGAGTTAATAGAGGTCAATTGCGGGTACTTTTAATTCTGTGTTAGGAACTCTACATTCTACCCTAGTTCAAATGACATATCTTATATTGGAGAGTAATGCAGTCATATTAGCAATTATGAAAGAGTGCTAAAGCTATTTGGTGGAGAATGGGTTTGGTAATTGTGGTGGCAATAATGGAGATGAGACCAGTTAGGAGGCTATCAAGTAATCTAGGAAAGAGATATGGGACTAGTTTATGAATGTAACAATGGGAACAGTAAGAAGGAAAAAGACCTGCCATATATTGAGGAGGTAAATTTGGCAGGAGTTGAAGACTGAATGGATATGGAAATTGAAGAAGAGAATGAATTTTTGCTTTGGAAACCTGAGTAGATCATAGTAACATTAACAGAGAACTGGACAATGGAGGAAAAAAGCAGGTTGGAGAGAATGATGAATTTGGGTTTCAATACTTTATATTGGGAGTGTTTGTGGAATAAATATAGTGATGCCCAAAATGAAGTTTGTTATTCTAGTCTGAAGCTCAGGGGAAAGGCCAAAGCTTGATATGAGGTAGTCATTATTCTAAGGAACAAAACCATTAAATATATTATTACACGGCACGTTAGAGCTGACTTTAGTGGCTACTCATTACTTATCAGAGTGTCATTTCTATCTTTTCCAGCACTCGGTTAAAACAATTGGATGGGGACCTTATCCTATGTTGGGTCCCTAATGTAATTATATACATTATATAATACACATTATATATTTTTAAAAGAATGTCTCTATATAATTCTTATTTACCTGCCAAACATTTGATGAATGCCTACCATGTATACTGGGTATTGTGCTAGTAGTTCCAAACAGAGAAATAAATGAGATAGCTCCTAATCTCAAGGGTCTCACAATCTAGTCAAATATATAGAAATTAAATTAAAAAGTGAAATAAGTTCAAAACAAAAACATATACAATGTAAAAAAGTATCACAGAGGAAGAAGGAATTAATTCTCCTTATGTATACAGTGTCAGGGAAGTTTCCTAGAGTAAATGACATCTGAAATGTCTGTTTTTTGTTGTTGTTGTTTTTTGTTTTTTTTTGAGATGGAGTTTCACTCTTGTTGCCCAGGCTGGAGTGCAATGGTACAATCTCGGCTCACCGCAACCTCCGCCTCCTAGGTTCAAGCGATTCTCCTGCCTCAGCCTCCTGAGTAGATGGGATTATAGGCGTGTGCCACCATGCCTGGCTAATTTTTCTTCTTGTTGTATTTTTAGTAGAGGCAGGGCTTCTTCATGTTGGCTAGGCTGGTCTCGAACTCTCGACCTCAGGTGATCCGCCCGCCTCGGCCTCCCAAAGTACTGGGATTACAGGCGTGAGCCACTGCGCCTGACTGAAATGTCTTTTTAAAGGTGAAGAGGACTCTGTCTGGTTGATGGGGTACAGCAGTAGGGAGGAAGGGGTATTTTGGGTAGAGAAGATAAGAAGATAATATGATTCCTTGTGTCACAAGCAACCAGCTTGATGCATTTGGAAATTACAATCTGGTACTACCTGAGCATGAAATGGAAGAGAGATGACCAGCTGGAGTTGTGGTTAGAATCACGTCCTTTGTAGGGACATGGATGAAACTGGAAACCATCATTCTCAGCAAACTATCGCAAGGACAGAAAACCAAACACTGCATGTTCTCACTCCTAGGTGGGAATTGAACAATGAGAACACATGGACACAGGAAGGGGAACATCACACACCAGGGACTGTTGTGGGGTGGGGGAAGGGGGGAGGGGGGAGGGATAGCATTGGGAAATATACCTAATGCTAAATGATGAGTTAACGGGTGCAGCACACCAACATGGCACATGCATACATATGAAACAAAACCTGCATGTTGTGCACATGTACCCTAAAACTTAAAGTATAATAAAAATAAAATAAAATAAAATAAAAGAGAATACATTTAGGAAAAACAAAATAAGAAAAAAACAAAAAAAAACAAAAAAATCTGTTTACTCAAATTGTGCAGATATCTTTCTGTACACAATAGTTCACTTATCTAAAGGTTTTAATATAAAATAGTATTTTTGAATTATAGAGAGGAAAAACGGTGGATCAGGATGACAGGCAGTAGAATTGGACATGAAAAATAAAGGTAGGAGGCCACATCAACAATCAAGATCAGATTGAATCTTGACCTTAGAGTGAATTAATTTCTTTAAGGGGTCACTCATCTAATTTAAGCACATTTTAGGTAATTTTAACCTAGATTGACTAATATTTGAATGAGTCTCTGTTTCGAAATAGTCTATTATGTCCTGTCCCTAAATACCAATACTGCTTGTATTCTCTCAGGTCTTGCCTCTTTTTCAGCAGGGCTATTCCAACCTTGTCAACTGTGATTCTGACACTGCAGTTGTTTTTTGCTATCTACTGTTTCTTCACTTGACAGATTCCCAAAGGATGTATTATGTTCCTTAAGTAACTGTCTAGTTTTCTGTCACAGAATCAGTGATAGCTTTTTTTTTTTTTTTTGAGACGGTGTCTTGCTCTGTCGTCCAGGCTAGAGTGCAGTGGCGTGATCTCACTGCAACCTCCGCCTCCCAGGTTCAAGCAATTCTCCTGCCTCAACCTCCTGAGTAGCTGGGATTACAGGCATATGCCACCACATCCAGCTAATTTTTATATTTTTAGTCAAGACGGGGTTTCACCATGTTGGCCTGGCTGGTCTCAAACTCCTGACCTCACGATCCCCTGGCCCGGGCCTCTCAAAGTGCTGGGATTACAGGCATGAGTCACCACGCCAGGCAGTGACAGCTTTCTTAGGTATGGCTTTCTGAAATGGCTGATGTGATGAAATCTTTTACTGTTTGTGTAAGTTCTAGCAATGGCTGCTATCATTATACTCATCAAGCCCATAGTACTATACTAGTATTGCAGAGTGGTTCGCCATCTTTTGCATGACTTTTTGCATAAATATTTCCAGAAAATACAGAATCATAAGCATAGCTAAAAGCCCCGAAGTAATAGTTGCAAAAACTTCTAAGGATGCTTACAGATACTTCTGAGTTGAAAAAATATAACCTGTGGTTCACCTTCTAAGAGCAAACATTTCTTGATGTAACAGAGCCATCAGAAACTTTTACATGCTCACAAAAATGTCAAATTATTTAGGAGTTTCATGTTTATATTGGGTGACAAATTATTTTCAGATCTTCTTTAAAAATAAGGTAGATTTTTCTTTACTTGGAATATCCAGCTAATCCTGCCTGAAAATCGAGGAATGTGATAATTGTCCATATACTATTTCTCAGAAATTATAACAAAAATACAATTTGAAGTGTGAATGTATATAAATAAAGAGGTAGTAGTAATTGTTTTATTGTACAGAAATACAAATATATACAAATAGGTAAATCTATTCTCAAAGCATGGTAGCCCTAAGGTCATCTTTCCATGGGTCAAAACCTAGTTGTTCTTCTCTTTACACATCTGTGTATGGTACTTTTAGAATTGTCTTGCTGAAAACCCTCTAAGTGGCAAGTCAAGTTGGTGTAGCAAGAGGTCTGTGTCCCCTGTTTATGTTCTAATTGTCTCTTTCAGATGAAATACTCTCTTTATTCAGATTTCATGGAAATCTTCAGGAAACATGTTTTACTTGAACTCTTCCTGAAAACCTTCTAAGTGGCAAGTCAAGTTGGTGTAGAAAGAGGTCTGTGTCCCCTGTTTATGTTCTGATTGTCTCCTTCAGATGAAATACTCTCTTTATTCAGTTGCTACAGTGTTTCATGAAAATCTTCAGGGAACATCTTTTACTTGAACTCTTCCCTAATAATACAGCAGTCTTAATTAATCCACCATTGTCTAAGAATTTATCATTGTAACATGTGCTTTATAATTAGGTACTTCATTGTATAGTATTTTATAATTTTCACTGATTATTTGAGAGTGTCACTCTTATCCACAGTGATTCTATTAACTTCTCAATTACTCTCAAAGACTTGAATTAAGAAAATCACTAGCACTTCACACTGGTAAATTTCAACAAGTTTTCCATGTTTTGAAACAATCATTCATTCATGAATTCATTGAATAGATATTTACTGGGCTCCTAAAATGTGACACACGCTGTTTTAGGCAATGGAAATATAGCAGTAAACAAAAGAAAAACAAAAAACTCAGGGCATCACTGAATTTTAATTCTAGTAAGGAGATTCCAGACAATAGATAAATAATTTAAATACACAGTGGGTCAGTTTCTCATGTAAGAAAAAAAAAGAGTAAAATGTGCTTCTATTGAATAATAATATCAGTATCTTATTTTTAAATAGGGTGGTCTGGGAATGCTTGGTTGACAGTACATTTAAGAAAAGGCCTGAAGGTGATAAGGAAATGAGCATTGCAGATATTTGTGGAGAAGAGTTCTGGTCAAATGAACAGAGACAAGGCTACTGAGATATTGTCATGGAGCTCTAAAGGCACCAAATTTCTCACGAAAGTTATATTTACATGTGACCAAGATATTTTTCTGATGGCCTTTCACAAAACAGATCCTTATTTCCCAGGATGTCAAGCCAATCTTATCTAGCTTCTTTTGGTCCTATCTGGTTATCACTTCTTAGGAAAACCTTCCCTAACTACAAAGATTGGATTGCGTCCTTCTCTAGGCATGCCCTTCATGTTGAATGCATCTTCACACAAAATTGCTTATTTAATCATCTACAATTACTTGTTTAATGGGCAACCCACTTGAACGTAAACTTCAGAAGGGCAGGGTCTGTTTTGTTCATGCCTGCATTCCTGTCTCCTCGGCACTAAATATAACCAAATAAATAACCAAAGCACTACTTGTGCTGATATGGTGCACACACAGGAAGTTTAACTGACTATCTTAATGATGAAGGGGTCCTATTTTATATCCTCATTGTACCTACACATAACCCTTTTTGACTGATCCTTGCTAATAAAAGGGAGAGCTGAGTTCATTTGGAAAGAAATGAAGATTTAATGAATGAACAAGGATGCAAGAGACTTTCTGAAGCTCTAAGTCACTCCCATAAATACTCAGGAGAAAATATAATCAACCTGAATATCAACATCAGCATCATCATCAACAAAAACACCAGATATACAAGTCTGTCCAGAAATACAACAAAAACCACTAAATTCCTATTATTTATTAGGCATTGCTCTAGATGTTTGGGACACATTAGTGACCAAAACAAAGAAAAATTCTTCCTGTTATGAATTGGAGTTTACATTCTCAGTTAGGAGAAAATATACCATAACCATAGGAAATAGGTAAAGTATACAATATTGTGAGGATGGTTAGTGCTAGGGGAAAAAACTGAAGCCCAGTAAGGGAAATTAAGAGTATATTTTCAAATAGGGTGAACAGTTAGGCCTTGTTATGCAGGTGATATTTGACACATGTTGAGAAAAAATGTTACTCTGAGAATGAGAGAGGTCAGCTTTGTGAGGGCAGTAAACTATTCTAGAAAAGATTAGATCACATGTCTGAATGCAGAGGGAAACAAGACTTGAACGAGTCAAGCACATTAGTAAGAGGAGGAGAGACAGGACGTCTGTCTTGGACTTAAAATTTAGGATTTAACTTTACAAGAGCATTAAACTACAGTTGCAGCAAAATCAAAGAAAAAGTTATTTTAGATTATTTGCTAAGAGAAGATATTAAAGCACATTTTCAGTTAAAAAATTCCAGGTATTTTATGATGAGAGAAAAATCTTACCATTTTTACTGATGTCGAGTTCTTTAAGATTAACTAAACTAGCAATAGTGGTTGGCAGATTTGAAAGGTCGTTATCAGGAATACTTAGTTTTCGTAGAGCTTGACAGTTGAACAATTGCTGTAATAGAAAATAATCATTAATTAGACCTCAATTTGGTTAAATTCATTCATAAACTCAGTAACAAAATTAAAGTCACCATGTTTATATACGTAGTAGTAAAAGAGCCAGTTATAAAAGTCTCACTTTCCTCCATACTCATCTTCTCAATTGTTTCTGAATGGCTTCACGTTCTATTCCCATGTTAGTGCCTCTATTTTTGGCTACCCAGACTCAAACCCAAGATATTCTATTTTGCCCCTTCTTTTACCACTCACATTCAATTTACCACTGAATCCCCCACTGACTGCTTTTTCTTTTAAGTAACTTCTGGAGTTGTCCCTTCTTTTCTATTCTGACAGCTACCAGGATTACCTCAGCTCTCTTTTTCTGTGACCTAGATTTCATGAGGTATTATTTTAATGTAATCACATTGAACAGTTGTTTATCGAATATGCAAAAACTGCAATAAACTGGAATACTTGAGTTCACATTTCTTTTGTGCTCCCTCCCCCAACTGCTTCATAAATATTTGGTGCATGAGACATTTAACCTCTGATATTTGGTGAAAAAAATCACTTGTAATTGCTTCATTTCTGCCATCAGTCCAAAGCATTAGGTGGGAACGAGCCAAGTGTTAAAGTAATAGCTGTGAAATCCAGCATGCTTATATTCACTGGTTGAGGTAGATGCTTCTTTAAAATGTGAATTATTGAGCTTTACCCAAATAGGTCCTGTAAGGGGGTCAACAATCTGCATTTTTAACAAGCACACCAGTGATCTGGAAACTTTGATATAGGTGTTTGCAGTATCATATTTTGAGAAACAATAAATTAGATGGTTTAGCTCTGTCCAATTCATCTTGACTCCTGCCAGATATGAACATCTGGGACAGAATTTTTGATTCATTTCTGGAAGAATTATCTTAATGAGATCTTTTCTGTTTGACATTTCTAATTCTGTTTTGCTGAATTTCCACAGATGAAGTCTGGTATCCATGACTATGAAACTGGCCTACAGTACATTTAACTACCATTTGTTCTCCCATGTAATTCATTATTTATAGGCAAAAACAATGTAGCACATGGTCGTTATGTCTTAACTCATTAGCCTTTAAAAAATAAATCGGGCTGGTTGTTACTTAATATGAAATATGCAGTTTCTTACTTTGGGTCATGTTTGGTGCCTTACAAAGACTATTCGTAACACTTCATGTAGTGTAGAATTAATTGTCAATATCTTAGATATAAATGTTGCTATTTCTTTGTATGAAACCTCAAAAAGAGAACTCAGATGCATACTTTGATGGATAGTTTCTACTATTAATTTTCCTTCTAAATAAATAGGAAAACAGATGCCTACACTCCTGGTATAAGTTAATTTATACTTATTCCAGTCTCTATCATTCTGTTACAACTATTACATCTATATCTGCATAGAGTGTGGTCAGTTACAGATTCATAGATTTAAAAAAAGCAATTGTCTTATGACTGATTTTGGTAAGATTTACTAACAACTCTCTAGTCTGATCACTATTATATAACCATTTCAAGCCGTGTTCAGGCTAATGATTTTCAAAACACAATTTGTTTGTTTTATAAATTTTTCTCATCATCCCAACTAAATTCTGAAGTGGGCTCAAGAATTAATAGTCCCAGTATTCTTTTTCAACTTTAAATGAAGTCACATCAGAAAGAAAAGACACAGAAACTTCTGAACAGCCTGTAACAAAAGAATCCAAGATCTCCTTGGTGGAGAAGCTAAGAATATGGTATGTGGAATCAGATTGAAGTGTGTTCAACCTCCACCCATCTATTTACTAGCTGTGCAATCTTGGGCAAGTTATGTAATATCTTTGAACTCATCAGTTTCCTTGCCTATAAAATGAGAACAATACATTACCTAACTTGAAGAGTTGTTGAGAGTGTTATTTGAGTTAATAGATTCATCAGTTCTAAGTCACACATATTTTCACATATTAACATCTTTGATATTTGGAATGCACCCTGCAGTCAGGAGTAAGTTATGATTTTTAAGGAGTCTTTTTTTCTTCCTTAATGGTACTACAATATTGATGTGTCTTATAATCAATGACCTTGAATATTTGATGAAATAAGGTACTTGTGAAAATGTAAGACGTTGTTTGTCACACAGTAAAGCATGAAAACTGTAAGCCTTTATTAATATTTATGTACCAGATACAGAGGCACACCTATATAATAATTTATTTTTTACTTTTTAGATCATGGAGGCAGGAATCATGGCTGATCCATCTTGGTATCAACCTGTTTCTTCTTTCTATACACCAAAGTGACTGGTACAGTGTCTTGTACATAGTATATACTGAAGAAATATTTTTGAAATTCTGCATAGATAATTAAAAGGGAAGTAAAGAGAGTGCTATATTCCAGCTAAGAGTGGTAGTTCACTGGATTGGGAACTTCAATAGGTAAACAGTCTCAGTGGAATCTAAGTTTCAAATATAAAACAGTGAACTTCTTTATATAACTATGAAGAATACAAATTGGCAAAGAAATTAAAAAGGCATTTTAACAGCTCTTTCAAGATTCGAAAGCTTTGAATTAAAATGAGGAATGATTATAAAATACCTGTAATTCTTCAATATAGTAGAACATGACAAATATAATTGATAGCTATTATAATTAGAGTAAAACTGTTAGTGGTCATGGTAAACTCAATGATTCTCAAAGACTTGAATTGAATTAAAGGCATGGTTATCCTGTCTTCATTTGCTAATGGTATTTTACATTTCAAAAACAATAAAATTGTTTCGAGTCTTAAAATATTTGGGTACTAAAGTGTTCTTTTTTCTTGGGCTAAAGGAAGCAATTTAACTCTGAAGAAATTGGTTTGAGAAGACTATACAATATAAATTACTGACACCAAAGTAAACATTTAGAACTGAAACACAGCAGTTAGATGTCTTCTCTGAGAGCTGACAAAAAGAAAAAAGCCTCAAAAGTTGAAAATAAAAATACATTTGGAGCTAAAAATGTATATTCCAAAATATTTCATTCCTTCATTCATTCGTTCATGAAAAACCATTTATTGATACTTGCTACAAGCTAGACACTATGCTAAGTGCAGGGGAAACAACTATACTTGAACCCAGATTCTTTATACTTTAATATTCAGACATTAATATATTTTCATATTCAGGCATTAATGTGCTTTATTATTCAGATGTTTTAAGTTTTAATTAATTTAATTGAAATTTATGTTGGGGTAAATATCAGTTGTAATGAAAATGCACAGGTAGGATATCTGTACCAGATTTTACTGTTGATGGTGCTGGAGTTGATTTATGGAAGTATCTCTAGGAAAGGTGTGAAAAAATGGACATGAGAGAGCAATCAGAAGATAGCCAGATGAAGGCTAAAGAGGCAATAATGTCACACCTTTGTTGAAACATCTAAAGATAATCTCAACTCAAAGAATATGTAGCTCAAGCTAGTTTCAGATATTTGCTTGACAACATGAGGAGACTTGAATCTTGGAGTGAATGGTATGAGCCTACAACATCTATACGCATCTAAAATATATTTATTGAATATCTATTATGTGCTATGATTTGTCTTCAGCACTAAAGATAAAGGTATGAAAAGAAATCAACTTCTATTTCAGAAGTATGGTGAACTAAATATTTAAAGAGTAATCTTTTGGTACAGCAAAACTAAACACCCTCACACTCACTCACTGCTTTATTGTATAAAATGAGCTCTGATTGTAATTTGAGGCAATTATTTGAATTCCAGAATAACAAGAAAAATAACACATAGACTTACATGAGTCTGGATTTAGCTTTTGTTCTGGGGGAGTCTGTTGGTCCTTGATGGGTTAAGCCTGAGTTACAGATATTGCAAGTGGAAGGATAGAAGACTGCTTGGAGTCTGAACAGAGTGGGAGATTGGCTTAGAGACCACCCCCAGTGAGTGAACTAGAAAAAAACTGGGTCTGCAAAGGGATTTAGCAGGGGATACATGTATTTCTCAGCCTTGGCTTTGAGTGAAGAGTGAAAAACGAAGAAAAGAGGGAAGGGAGGAAGGAAGGAGGAAAGAAGGAAGGAAGGCAGGCAGGAAGGATGGAGGGAGGGGGAAGAAGGAATAAAGAAAAGAAAAAGAATGAAGAACGGGAGTGACAATGTTTGGCTGTGTCCCCACCCAAATCTCATCCTGTGGCTCCCACAATTCTCACATATTGTGGGAGGGACCTGGTGGGAGGTAATTGAATCGTGGGGGCAAGTCTTTTAAGTTGGCTGCAGAAATTTGCATAAATAATGAGGAGCTGAAAGTTAGTCACCAAAGCAATGGGGAAAGTGTCTTCAGGGCATGTCGGAGACCTTTGCGGCAGCTTCTCCCACCACAGGCCCAGGGCCCCGTGCTATGTGCAGAAAGGGGCCAACATAGAGCTCAGGCCATGGCTTCAGAGGGTGCAAGCCCCAAGCCTTGGCAGCTTCCACTTGGTGTTGAGCCTGCAAGTACACAGAAGTCCAAAATTGGGGTTTGTGAACCTCTGAGTAGATTTCAGAAGATGTATGGAAATGCCTGGATACCCAGGCAGACGTTTGCTGCAGGGGCAGGGCCCTCATGGAGAATCTCTGCGAGGGCAGTGCAGAGGGGAAATGTGGGGTCGGAGCTCCCACACAGAGTCCCTCCTTGGGCACCCCCTAGTGGAGCTGTGAGAAGAGGGCCACCATCCCCCAGACCCCAGAATGGTAGGTCCACTGAGAGCTTGCACCGTGTGCCTGGAAAAGCTGCAGACACTCAATGACAGCCCATGAAAGCAGCTGAGAGGGGGGCTGTACCCTGCGAGGCCACAAGTGCAGAGCTGCCCAAGGCTGTGGGAGCCCACCTCTTGCAACAGCGTGACCTGGATGTGAGACATGGAGTCAAAGGAGATCATTTTGGAGCTTTAAGATTTTGGACTTGCATGGGGCCTGTGGCCCCTTTGTTTTGGCCAATTTCTTCTATTTGGAATGGCTGTATTTACCCAGTGCCTGTACTCCCATTGTATCTAGGAAGTAACTAACTTGCTTTTGATTTTACAGGCCCATAGCTGGAAGGGACTTGTCTTGTCTCAGATGAGACTTTGTACTGTGGACTTTTGAGTTAATGCTGAAATGAGTTAAGACTTTGAGGGACTGTTGGGGAGGCATGATTGGTTTTGAAATGTGAGTACGTGAGATCTGGGAGAGTACAGGGGCAGAATGATATGGTTTGGCTGTATCCCCACCCAAATCTCATCTTGTAGCTCCCATAATTCCCACGTGTTGTTAGAGGGACCCAGCGGGAGGTAATTAAATCATAGTCTTTCCTGTGTTGTTTTTGTGATTGAATAAATCTCACAAGATCTGATGGTTTTAAAAAGGGGAGTTCCCCTGCACAAGCTCTTCTCTTGTCTGCCAGCATGTGAGATGTGCCTTTTACCTTCCACCATGATCGTGAGGACTCCCCAGCCACGTAGAACCATAAGTCCAACAAACCTCTTTCTTTTGTAAATTGCCCAGTCATGGGTATGTCTTTATCAGCAGTATGAAAATAGACTAATACAGGGAGGAAGGGAAAGAAGAAAAAATAAGAGGGATGAAAAAGAAGAAAAAAAGGAAAGGAAGGGAAAGAATGGAGGACAGAAAGGAATAGCAAAGGAATGAAGGGAGAGAGGGAAGGAAAGAAAGAAGGAAGAAAAAATAATAAAAAGACAGAGAGAGAGAGAAAAAAAAGTCTTCTAGGAATTGCCAACCACAAGACTGACCTCTCTTGTGTTAGAGACTGGAATTCACAGTATTTATGGGGCTTCTTTAAACCCACTTGAGAGTTATAAGTGGTCCTGTGTTAGTATTGCCCCAAGTGCCAGGTAGAAGCATACAAGCCTCCTCTAAAGAACTCAACTTTAAATTTAGGCCTTTGTCTCACAGATAACACTGCAAAAAACATAGCATCATGTAAAAAAAAATCACTAAATATATAATAAAATAATTGACTTGAGTGAGATGTTACAGAAAAACAAAGAATCAAGCCTGCAAATGGTGGATATAATGGAATTATGAAACTTAAAATGTAAAATAAATGCACTTAATATGTTTAAAGAAATAAAAGTAGGATTTAAAAGACTGCTTAAATGACATGGAGGACACGGTAAGAAGGTCTTTTTGGAATTTTGGGAAACTGTAGAAAATAAAATGAGTGAAGTAGTGGAGGAATTTCAGAATTGTTGGAAGGCACTCGTATTCGGATTATTATTATATTATATTACAAACATTTTCAGATTTTTTCATTGTTTGGGAGGAAGGCAAAGATACTGATTAACTTTAGATCACAGTTAAATATTCAAGTTAAGTTAAAGTGGTATGTTTACATTTCTAGAATAACAAATTAAAAAATAGAAATAAAGTGTATGATTTCTAGTTGATAGAGACAAAATAAATGGAATGAGATAAAGAAGTGGAAAAGACCTTGATAAATATAATGAAAAAAGACTCAGAAGGAGCAACACAGATAAAAATACAGAATAGAGTGAAATACATTAATACAAATGCATCAATGATTGCCTTCAGTAAAAATGGATTAATTTCTTCAATTAAGAAACAGACTGTCAGAGTGGATTAAAATTAAAAACAAGCAATCTCTATGTTGTTTAACAGTGGTGCACCCAAAACTTGATGCAAAGTTGTAAAACTGTCAAAATTAACTAAAAGAAAGTTTACATAGCAATACTGATTTAAGGCAAAATACATTACTAGAGAGAGAGTGATCATATAATGACAATCACTTCAGTTTACCAGGAATGTATAACAATTATAAATGTACCTAGTATAGTAGCATTAATATATTTAAAGGAACATTTGATGGATCTTCAAGGAGATATTATAAAACTGTTATCATAGCAGGATATTTAACACATTTTTCAATAATTGACTAAAAAACAGACAAAAATACAAAAAGCTATAGAAGAACTAACGGCTACAATTAATGAGCTTGTTCTACAGGACACATATAGAACACTGAGCTCAATTACTACACAGTATTTTTAAAAAATGCATATAAAAATTTACAGTTGATCATGTGCTAGACATAAAGGAAGTCTCAACAAACACCAGAGAATTTGTAACAAAAAGACCACTTTCTTGGTCAATAATGCAATTAAGTTAAAAATTTGTAACTAAAAAATAACTTTAAAAACATTTATATTGTGTTCTACATTTACAAACTAAAATTTAATAACTCATGCACCAAAGAATAAATGATAATGGAGATTACAAAACAATTAAATAATAAAATGTTACATAATAGAAATGCCACGATATAGCCAGAATAATAGGTAGTAAATGTGTAGCCTTAAATGCTTACATTAGAGAAGACAAAAGGCTGAAAATGAATGAGTTAAGCATGCGACTTAAGAAAATTAACAACAAAAGGTAACAGAATAAACCCAAAGGATGTAGAAGGGAGACAACAGTTAAGAAAGCAGCCCTTCACAACAATCTATGGAACAAGGAGGACACAGGAACTGAAGCAAGCATCAAACTGTGAGCTCCTCAAGGAGAGGAACCATGTCTTTTGTGAGTCATTGTATTTATTTTATTATTGTTTGTGTCTTTTAAAATGTCTTATTGTGAAATACACAGACCCAAGAGCGTATGTAATATGTATTTTTTAACTATAATAAAACTAAGACCCATATTTCTCAATCCAGTTGAAGAAAGTTCACCTATGCTCCTCTCTATCATATCCCTTTGTCTTCTACCCACCACCACTGAGAGGCAACCAATTTCTTGAATTTTATTTTACTAATTCCCTCGCTTCTGTTTATGCTTTTACAACAGGTTTAATAATCTTAAAATTATATATTGTTTGGATTTGTGTGTTTATCTTTATATGGATGGAGTAATACTGTATATTTCCACCTGCAACTTTCCTTTTTCATTTGATATTATGTTATTAATAGTATTCAATGTTAATGTATAAAATGTATTCATTCACTTTCACTGCTTTATGTTTCATATAACACGACTTTCTTATATGTTCTATTGTTCATGGCTTTTGGGCTCTTTCTCATTTTTTTCTAACATGAGCAATGCTGCTAAGAATATTTTAATATACATCTGCTAGTGCACATACACAAAAGTTGAAGAATAAAATTATTCATTTTTCTTCTAAATGTTTTAATGCTTCGATTTGACCTATCTGAAATTTATTTTTGAGAATGATGTGAAGTAAGGATTTATTCTTTTCCCCTTATAGATGACCAGTTATTCCAGCATCTTTTTTTTTTTTTTTTGAGATGGGGAGTCTAGCTCTGTCGTCCAGGCTGGAGTGCAGTGGCGTGATCTCGGCTCACTGCAACCTCCTCCTCCCAGGTTCAAGCAATTCTCCAGCCTCAGCCTCCCGGGTAGCTGGGATTACAGACGCTCGCCACCACACCTGGCTAATTTTTTGTATTTTTAGTAGAGACAGGGTTCCGCCATGTTGCTGCTCTTGAACTCCTGACCTCAGGTGGTCTGCCTGCCTCGGCCTCCCAAAGTGCTGGGATTACAGTTGTGAGCCACTGCGCCCGGCCTCCAGGATCATTTTTTAAAACTTCATTATTTCTCCACTGGTTTGCAAGACAACCTTTTTGTATATCCGATTTCCACTTAAGTGTGGGTTAGTTTCTGGACTTTCTATTTCTAGCCTACTGGTCTATTTGTCTATCCCTCTCTCACTCTAGCTGGGTCACCAGAATTCTATGACTTCGATTTGTGCTTTTCTTAAAAAATGGGAAAGAAATATGAGAGAATGCCAGGAGAAGGAAGAAACACTTCAACCATGTTTACAGAGAGGGGTTGTTTTCTGAGTAGAAGGTGGGGATGGGGAGGTAGGGAAGACTGGAAGGTGCAGAAAAGCCCAAGAGGCTGTACATGAAAGAAAGGCTCAGAAGCATATTCAGAATGGCAACAACAACAAAAAGCAAGTGGCTGTATTGTAAGCTGTGTGGAGAGGAATGAAAAATGTGGGTTTTAGTCAGAATGTAAAAGGCTGTAAGGGTCTGAGCTTTATCCTGTAGGAAGTGTTTGGATGGTCATTTTTCACAATTTTGAGTTAACCTTTTAGTTGCTATCTCCAGAAAAATGTTTATGAGAACACACATATGCACATGTGCATGCATCCACCCACACAAATACACACATTTGCCACCAATTTCAGGGAACTTGCAAACCACCTGAAGCCCAGGCATGGATCTGTTGGCTAGGTTAATGGCCACTGAGAAAGGAAGTGATGGCATGTTCCTTCTAAAAAAGCAAATATGATTAGGTCCATCTCCTCCTCATAATTTTTCAGTAGTTGTCTGCTCTCTTCAGGACAGTCCAAATTCCTTAATGTGGTTTTAAGGCTCTTCGCCTCTCCAATTTCTCATCTTGCCATTTCCCTTTTCCCTGGCCCTTCTCCATCCATACCTCTCCTCTGCTGTCCTGCATTACCACATCTCCAGCCACACTCAGCAGCTGTGTTTCTGCACCTGTGTACTCTGCCTTGACTTTACAAATGCCAGTCTCCAGCTGGAGCTCTTTTCCACTCCACCCTATCCCACCTCCCCTCTACTCTGTTGTTCAAGTTCCAGGTCACAGATTAAGACCTGTTTACATGCTCCACCTGCATACTTTTGTAGTGTTCTGTACGGTTATACCTATTGAAACATGGATGTCTGAGTTTTGTGATTACAAGATTGTAGTGTAGTTTCTCCAGTTCCTGCAGTACGGAAAGTGTGGAACACAATGCTTGGCACATTGTACCTTCTCAGTAAGTGGTTATTCTTTCTTGAATATTCTATGTAGGAGAGTGGCATAATAGCAAGATAGTCACCATTTTTGTGTGTGCCTATTACATAGGTGCAAGTGATTAAACTACACTTTGATGTATATTGTCTCTACTTACAACAATATTGTAAATAAGGTATTATTATCCTTATTTTGTAGATGAGAAAACTCAGGAGGTAACTTTTACAAGGTCATATTGCTAGCAAGTGCCAGAGCTAAGATTCAAAATCAGTTCTGTGTGGGTACAAAGCCATTTCTCTCTTTCTTTCTTTCTCTTTCTTTTCTTTTCTTTTCTTTTCTTTCTTTCTTTCTCTTTCTTTCTTTCTTTCTTTTTCTTTCTTTCCCTCTTTCCCTCCCTCCCTCCCTCCCTCCCTCCCTCCCTTTCTTTCTTTCTTTCTTTCTTTCTTTCTTTCTTTCTTTCTTTCTTTCTTTCTTTCTTTCTTTCTTTCTTTCTTTCTTTCTTCTTTTTTTTGAGACAGTCTTGCTCTGTCTCCCAGGCTGGAGTGCAGTGGCATGATCTCAGCTCACTGCAACCTCCACCTCCCAGGTTCAAGCGATTCTCCTGCCTCAGCCTGCCGAGTAGCTGGGATTACAGTTGTGCACACCACACCTGGCTAATTTTTTATATTTTTGGTACAGACGGGACTTCACCATGATGGTCAGCCTAGTCTCGACCTCCTGACCTCAAGTGATCTGGCTGCCTCGATCTCCCAAAGTGCTGGGATTACAGGCAAGAGACACCATGCCCAGCCACAAAGCCATTTCTATACTAGCGCACTATCGCCTCTGAATGATCAGATCTGAGCTTTGGAAAGATAATGGTGAGAACTGACAACAGTCTCTCACAGGCTTTCTGGGAGGGGAGAGTGGATAAGACAAGGATCCAGTGAGCCCTCACAAAGGCCGCAGGCCCCAGAAGAATTACAGAAGACTCAGACTCAACAACTATCTACTGACAGAGAGGAGCTTAGAGTAAATACGAGTATATGTTATAGCACTTTGGGTTAGCAAAGTGCCATATAAATGCAAAAATCATAATTTGGATTAGCATTTTATTAACATCTTTATACTCATGCTTGGAAAATTACGAACATTATAAAAATGGCATAAATGTAGATGACTATATCTCAAACATAGTTTAGTTTCTTAGAAAAAATAAAATTAGCTGGATAGTTTTTCACCACAAATACAAAAGTATTAGTTGTGTGCGAATTTTCAAAAGATAAATCCTTTTCCTGAAAAGCTTTATATTAAATCATAAATATTCAGTGAGAGGCTTATTGATGCCATATGTAGGCACATGTAGATTTCACCAGGGAAAAGAAATGGTTGTCTAATGAGTTGGCCTCACTGAATGGCTGGTTTGTTAGAAGTTCTTCCTTTGAATTCCTTTAAAGATGTTCAGTTCATTTGAAAGTTGTTTCAAAGAAATAATTATACTGTGCACATTATAATAAAATATTTTAAAATTTCCTTTGTTTAAAACAAGTGTTAATAATTTTTTTTGTTAGAAAAGAGCCAACTCTAAGTAATAAGAGAGTAAAAATGGTTTTATATACATACTTGGTGAAATTGTAAGCTTCCAATTGTGACATCATTTACCCTTCCTTTCCCTGCTTCTTTTCTCCCTCCCTTTATCTCTCCATTTCCCTTTCTTCCTCCCTCCTATCCTTTCCCTTCCCCCTAGACTGCTTGTGTTCAGTGAGCACCTCTTGAACATCTACTCAGTGACAGGCACAGTGTCAGGATTCAAAGATGAATAACAAAGAATCCCCTTCCTCACGTATACAGCTAACTAATGGTTATAAATAAAATTCAATGTAATAAATACTATAGCAGAGAGATGGCTTTGCAAAGAACATTTTATTCCCAAAGAAATATCCCTAGACTTTTTTCCTTGATGTAGAGAATTTAAATACGTGGAATTGTGTGCTTTTAAAACTATTCTATGTTACTCTCCCACACTAATATCTACCCCTTAAATATTCATATGCAACGAAGTGACTTACTCAGATTTTTGTTTTTGAGAAACATTTGGCACCTATGAACAGACAGGCAGGTGGGAGATTAGAAAACATCCAGATGAAAAATAATGAGTCTTCATGAAAGCACTGTTAGTAGAAGTGAGCAGAGTGACACAGCTAAGAGGAGAAATCATTAAGAGTTGGTGCCAGCAGTGCATGGGCAAAGAAGAGAAGATTTTGTAGTCAAACAAGACTTTAGTGTGCCTAGTAGTAGTGATGGTGTGGGGTTGGTGGGACAGGTATAGTACTGGACAGGTGCTGGTAGTATCAAGTAACATTGGAGCTACAGGAAAAGGGAACAATTATAGTCCTTTCTAGTACATTTTAACAATGCTGAATGTGCTGCAGAGAAGAGCTCTTTTATTTCCTGCAGAAAGATTGTGACTACAATAGATACCTAGGGATTTTATCCTAGAAAACAATAAATATCACTGCTGTTGTTTTTAAAATACAGATCTTTTAAACAACAGTTTGTACAAAGATGTTGTTGAATCATTTTTCCCTTTGGAAGAGGAAGGTTATTTTAATGTTTGCCATTGTCTTAGAAGGAAGGGAATATATCTGTTTTATTGGAAGAACAGCTGTTGCTTTGAATATACAAGGCATAGCACATTGCCATATCTACTGTATTCAATAATAATTTGCATTAAAAATATTTAAATGAAAATGTTATTTAACTTACATATCCTTGATTACTTTATGTGATGGCAGCAAGCTAATAATATCCACAATGAAATAGAAAAATGTGAAAGCTGAATTTAAAAGCATAGCTTTAAATGTTCTTAATTTCAACCCAGCTTCATTGTTTCTGGGTATTTGGGGTAAATTCCTGATGTCTCTATTAAGGTAAATTATAAAGGATATGTGTGTATGAGCATGCTTGTTCATAGGTGTGCCTTTGAAGGGGGTTCCTTTTGTTGCTTTTTTAGTAATTATTGGTTGGTAAAATTTTTGTTAGTTGACATATAAAAAACTACTGGCTTTGTCTATAGAGGATAATCAATGTGGTATGTGAACAATTAGCCTGAATGGCATTAATCTAAAGTTCCATACTAGTGTAAGCTGGTTTGTGTATGTATCTGTGTGTGTGTGTGTATATATATATGTTTGTGTGTGTGTATATATATGTGTATATATATGTGTGTGTGTGTATGTGTGTGTATACATATGTGTGTGTGTGTGTGTGTGTGTGTGTGTGTGTATATTTGTTTTTGCCATTCTATGCCCTGATCAGTCATGAGTGACAAAAGGCCTAACTTTGCTGACTAGCTCTGCCAAGGTCAGTGAGCCAGAGAGAAGATGGCTCATGGTATAACTGGAGATTTTCTCCACTGGTAGTGCTAATAAGTAGATTATAAACTTTGGAATCAGATAGACCAGGATTTGAATTCTGACTCCATTCATACTTAGCCACATTATTGAGCTAGTTCCATGTTCTCTAAGGTTCCATTTCTAATCTAAAAACCCAATTAGATTGTGCTCTAGTCTTGTCTTCAGCAATGCACTTCTGCCAGGTGGACCTCCCTGACCCCCAAGCAAAGCAGGATTGGTTGTCTCTCTACTGTGTTTTCATATACTCTTGCATATATATTTCTATAACCCACTGTTACAAAATTATAAGTATTTATGCAATAAATATTTAGTGAAAAGCTAGCTTTGGACTAAACACTGCACTAGTTCCCATGGAAACAAAGATTAAATAGACATAGTTTAGTATTCTGGTAGGGGAGGCAGACACACATTAGTGTCTTTCTTCTCCACCTTTGTTTCCCTGGAACAGAGTAAGCATTCAATAAACATATAGAGAATGAATAATTGCCACAGGTTTGGCAAGTACAGCTATGGAATTGTATACATGGTAATATGGAGGCACAGAGGAGAGTGGAACAAATGTGCCAGGGAGTGAATAATGAAGGCTGGGGGAGGAAGTGACAGTTGAGATGAATCAAAGTAGCACGCCAGGCAGAGGAAACAGCATGAACCTACAGGCAAGAAAAGCTTTGTGTTTCAGGAACACTTCCTAAGACAGCAGAAGAAGGAAGAGATTGCAGAAATAGGCTGTAGCCAGACTATAGAGGCCTCATGTCAGCATTCCATGCTAAGCTGCATGGTTTTTTCCCCTGAAGTTAGAGAAGAGACAGGTAACTTCCTTAACTTAGGTTACAGTCTGGTCATATTTATATTTGGAATGGGTCACTGTTGGCTGTGTGAGGAATAGAATGGGGGAAAAGGCTGGTTTAAGGTAACAGCAAGGAGACTATTCTATTAGTCAGCTGTGAGATGAAGGTCTGACGCAGGCTTCAGTCATAGGATGGAGAGGTGAGATAGATTTAAGGAATATTTAGGTAACAAAATCTTGGCTGTTGATTTGATGTGGAAGCTGAACAAATAGAAAGAGTAAATGATGACTGTCTTGGTATTCAAACTGAATAGATAGTCACCAACTGAAACAGGGAATACAGGACAGGAGATAGGTTTCAAGGGGGAAATTACACTTGCTGAGTGTGAATATTCAAGTAAGTCCAGCAAGCATGTACAAGTTTGAAGACTGTGAGACTGGGCTGAGCTGGCATCGTAGCTTTGTGAGTCTTCACTGTGGCACTGAGAATATGAGAATAGATGAAGGTGATAACCCAGAGAGAAAAGCAAGATCAAGGAGCTTTCCCCTTTGCTCCCCTGAAGTAGGCATTGTAAAAGATACAAATGACACTTTATTGCCTGGTCGAATGGATTATACAGTTCTTGCCTTTCTTGGCCTCCCTATTCCATTTAACAATGTCATCGCTCCCTTCTGAGAACACTCCACTCTGACATCCCTGATTTCATTCTTCTAAAAAGAGTTCCTCCTGCTGTTGGCATCCCCCATACCCTGCCTCTGTGGGCCCAGGCTCTGCCCCATTCCTCCCAAGTGTTAGGGTTCCTCTGTAGGTAGGCTGCTGGCAGTGTTCCATTGGTGATGACAGAAGGAAATGTCATTAATATTAATGAATAAACATATACTACAAGCTTTTATCAGTCAGCTCTTAATTATTTAGGGGTCTTGGTAGAAAGCTAAAATTCAATCCTATTTAAGGTCACTCACACACAGGGAAGACTCCATTGAGGGCCATGGGAAATTCACCATAAAGAATCTCAAAAAATAGGAAAAAAACCTTTAATTCATCCACTTAAAATTTAAAGAAAACAGAAACTTAACTGAGCAATAAATATCAAACCCACACACCCACACAGACCCACACACCCACACAGATCCACACCAAAATGAAAAATCAATAGCAAGGTAGTGAGGTTGCATTGTTACCAGGAAAGCAAGAAGCAGTAAATATCACACACAGACACACCCACCCACACACACACCCACACACACCCCAAAATGAAAAATCAATAGCAAGTTAGTGAGGTTGCATTATTACCAGGAAACCAAGAAGCAGTAAAATGGTTCTAAAGAAAGAGGTAGAATATTGTTGTTTCCTCTAATCTCTGACTGGTCTTAACTCTCTTAGTGCTGTTTCAGGTTTGTTATAGAAACAACAAATTGCCTCTATGCATAGAAGGGATACATATCTCTATGATTTTATTAAAATTAATTTCCACATACATTTTGGAAGAAAAAACATCTGCAAAAGATTTATTTCATTTTATATCACTGTTAATTTGGAATAGAAGATAACTTCCTTTCTGGAAAGTGCAACTATCATTTCTCATTTTATAGGGAGAGGCCAGCTTTTTTGTATTCTTTACTGTATTGTAGCTCATAGCAATTACTGTCATTTGTTGAAAGGTTATGTTTTGCAGACACCATACTCACATTTCACATATATTATGCTATATAATATATAACGTGAAGAAGAATTACCACAGGGTCAGTAGATGATAAAAATAAGATAGGAGTAAGACAATCTTTCAAGGTAGATGCTATATTCTCCAGTTTACATAGGAGAGAAACTGAGGCTGGGAACCTTCCCCAAGCTGGGATTCAAACTTAAGTCTGCCCAACTCTAAGACTTTAGTGGTTTTCCCTACCCCAGACTTTTCACTTCGGGCTGCTCTTTGTCTCTGTAATTAGAAGCTCTATTGGGATTTTGGAGCTGATCTTTGAAATTAAATAATGCTGGCAAGGAGGCAATAAGGGTGAGCTTACATTATTCATATCCTTTGCTTATTTTCTTTCCCATCATTTCTCATAATCTGGGGAACTGCTCATTTTCTCTAAAGTCTAGTCCAGGGTCTCTTAAACTTTTCTGCCACAGTATCTCTAACAACAGAATACAGTAAATATGATTTTTCATCTTCACAATTCAGATGAATTTCGCATTTGATTCTGTAACATATTTATGGTTCTCTCTTAGAAATCATTTAATTAATTGTCATTATAGAAAGATGCAGTACATATTTGCTATAGTAGATCTTGACTCCTGGCCTTATATAGCTCTCCTGATTTTTGAAAGCAAATGTCTATATATGAATTTTACATGTGACTAGAAGTCAGTTCTATGCAAGGTCAGCTTCATAATCTCTATGAAGTAATCCTACATTTCTGTAACAAGTTAAGAGTGGCCTGACTTTCTAAGAGTGCCTGGTCAAGAATTGGATCTCAAAGTGGTTCTAAATCAGAGAGGGCATTCCACTAATGTGGCAATTTGGACTCACTTCTAGAATGAAATCAGCCTTTTGGAGTTGACAGGGGATTAATTCTCTAGAGTATAACAAATTGTCAAGTCACATACTAAGGATTAAGCTGGAAATGAATAATATTAAAACATGCAATAACCAAGTAACAACTATTAAAAGAAGTAGTGAAAAGAACAGATAGCAGAAATTGAAACACCTTAATGAAATTACATTTTTACTTTTTACCTTATTTGCTCAAATCATGTTTTATAATATACTTGCGCCCTGGACATATATTTTTATTAGTGTGGCTTTTATAAGACGCATTGATAAATCATTTTCAAAAGGAAGTGCTATTATATTGTCAAATTTGATCAGCTCTACCAAAGGACTAATCCCTGTGTTTTTCTCTTCTAGCTCAATTCTATTTTTCTCTTTAAACTTTTTTAAATAAAAATATCTCAGTTCTTTTTCCTCTTCTTCACATCCCACAATCTCTCTTCCAGAGACAGTTGCTTTCAACTCTTTTAGCTATTACTTCTTGTATTTTCTTCTACATTTCTAAAGATGTGCGTGTATTTCTTTGTCTTTTTCTATCAATTGTAGAGATCGTGTATTTATTTCATATTATGGCACTTGAAAAATCATATCATCTCTCACCACCAAAGCCACCATCAGTTTTTTTCCTAATCTTCCCAGCATACTTACATCCAAATCTTCGGTTAAATCAGTAGTAAATGCTGACATTAATAATATGGATTTGTTCCCTGTGTTTGCTTTACTCATAAAAGTTTTTTAAACATAAATGTAATATGTATATTTAAAGTATGTAACATGAAGTTACAGAATACACATAGACAGCAAAAAGGCTACTGTAGTGAAGCAAATTAACATATAAATCACCTCACTTTTCTTTGTTTCTGTGGCAAGAGTAGTTAAAATCTACTCATTAAGCATCAATTTCATATACAGTACAGTTTTATTACCTACAGTCCTCATGCTGTACATTAGATTTCTAGATTTGTTCATCCTATGTATATGCTACTCATAAAAGTTTTTTTTGTTCCTGAAGTTGCTTCATTTTTTAGCTTGTTTTTTCTATACATTTATCCTTAATTTTCTCCAAATGCTCAAAAAGCTCCGTCAAGTGTCAAGCAATTATATTTCTAAACGTAAAGCACATCGGATAAATTGGTAGGTCTACATTTTATTCTAGACCAATTCACTCCTGTGCCCTGTATAGCCGGCTGCAGCATGGGAAGATTGCTCTCTCAAGGTGATGCCCACCTGGCTTTGTAAGATATTCCTTTATTGCTCTTCTGAACTGGGCCCTGGTCCCTGGATTCTATGCCTCCCTTCTTTTTGCTTACATAGATATCCTGTAGCAGAAACCTAGGCGTCACCTGTGACCCATTTTGCTCCTTTCTCCAGTATCAAGATGGCCAATCCAGTAAAATCAGTTATCACTCTGTCTCTCAGGCTGTAGAGGTGTGATCATAGCTTGCTGCAGTCTTGAACTCTTGGGCTCAAGCAATCCTCCTGCCTCAGCCTCCCCAGTAGCAGGGATAACAAGTGCAAGCCACCATGCCCAGCTCTATTTTCTAGTTGTATACCCTTTAGTACATTCTTTAACCTCGTTGTGCTTTAAGGTCCTTAAATTTAGTGAAGATAACAAAACCTATTGGGCAGGGTTGTTTTGAGGACAGAAAAGCTATTGCATATGAAGTGATTAGCACAGAGCAGATGATCAATAAACTTTTGTTGCATTTCCTGCCTTCTTAGCTGTTCATCTGTCTTTTCGGTTTCTTCTGGTCCAGGCATATAAGCCAATAAAGGAGACTTTAGGAGAACTTGCCTTTGATATCTGTTTCTCAACTACCCACCACTTTAAAAGAAACTTTATAAAATACAGTTAATTTATACATTTAAGGCCCTTAATTCCTTTTATAAGTGATATTCCTCTTTAATCCCAAATTTCAAGTACCCCACTCTCTCACCCTCTCAGTTTGTCACTTCCCGTCCTTTCAGCTCACAGCATTTCTTTCACACACTGGAACCTCTATGGTTTGAACAAACTTCAGTGTCTATCATGTCCCTCAAGTCCTCCCAACCATCATCATCTGCACCCATATTTTCTTCTTTCTCTTTCACTTCATTTCATTACAATGAATGAAGTACATCTATTCCTCCCCTTCATGCATTCTGAGGATCTCCTGTCCTTTTGCCTTCAGGACTTTGGTCCTATAATTATTCCATCAATTTCCTGCATCTAGTTTCTCCCCCTTTCTTCTTATTTAATTCTAGTCATGAACAAATGTGCCTTCAGGTCACTGATCTTAAAACAAAATGTATTTTGACCTCATACACTTTTCTAGCTGGTCCCATGTTTCTGCTTTCCCTAACAACAAAACATTTTAAGTAGAGATGTTTATATTCACCATTGTCTCTTTAATAGACTTCAATCAGGTTTTCACTGTACTACTCTTATTAAGGTAACCAACGACTTCCATACTAGCAAATACAATGGTCTCTCCTCTATCCTCTTAGCCAATCTCTCAGTTTATACTCCCTCTTTTTCAAACACTTTCTGTTCTTTTCTTGGCTTTCATAACAACATAAATTTTCTTCCTATATCTTCAAAAACCCTTCTTTCCTTGTTTTCCTCCTCTATCAATAGCAACTCTTTCTAAATTTCCTTTCTGATCCTAATCTCCTATCTCCCAAATCCATTTCATTATCAAATTTTGTTAAGTTTGCCTACAAAACATAGTCTGAAATTCTTTTCTTCACTATTGTCAGTCTAGTTGAAGCCACCAACCTCTCACCTGAACAACTGCAATAGCCTCTAATCTCTGTCTCTGCTCTTGACTTGCTACAATGTATTTCCACTGCAGCCAGAGTGGTATTTTTAAAATAAAAGTAATTTCATGTCATTGTTTCTCTTAGAATTCTTCAGTGTCCCTTCATGTCACTTAGAATAAAATCTTAAGACCATTCCTAGCTTATTTGAACTTGTGTGATTTAGCCCCAGGCTTTCTCCTGCAACCTCTCCCACCTGCCTCTCCTGTGGTGCCTTGTACCACTCTTCCCTTCATTCTTTACACACCCTCCTTCTTCCTGTCCTGTAAATATGCCACACTCCTTAGAGTGTCCCCTTTGCCTAGAAGGTTCTTTCTCTGATCTTGCATGATCTTGCGTGGTTGACCCCTCACTGTCATTCAGAACTCAACACAAAAGATCCTTTTTTAGGCATTTACTGCACTTTCCACCTCAAGTACCCTCTCAGCAATTCCCCTCCTTTATTTTATTGTCTTTTTCTTTCTTTTTTCTTATTTATTTATTTAGAGACGGAGTTTCACTCTTGTTGCCCAGGCTGGAATGCAGTGGCGCAATTTCAGCTCACTGCAGCCTCCACCTCCCGGGTTCAAGCGATTCTCCTGCCTCAGCCTCCTGAGTAGCTGGCATTGCAGGCACCGCCATCATGCCTGGCTAATTTTTTGTATTTTTAGGAGAGATGGGGTTTCATCATGTTGGCCAGGCTGGTCTTGATCTCTTGACTTCAGGTGATCTGCCATCCTCGGCATCCCAAAGTGCTGGGATTGCAGGTGTGAGCCACCGTGCCTGGCCCCCTGCTTTATTTTCATAATGGCGTTTGCCATCACCTAACACTTTTATTTTAAATTGTTTGTTGATTTACATGCTCCTTTTGGAGCAAGGTAGATTTTGTGAGAATAGAAATTTGTTGATCTTCCTCCATAATATATCTCTGGCATCTAGAACAATGCTTGCACATAATTGGTAATCAAGAAATGCTTGCTGAATGAACAAACAAATAAATTGATATATTTTACCTAAAATCTTGAGTTTTTTGTATCATTTCTCAAAAATTGGCAGGAAAAATCAGCAAATTTGTTGTTGAATCAGATTTTAATGATATTTGATATTTGGGTAAATGTTAGAAATAAATGATGGCATGAGTAAGTCATCTTACTCATTATAAACTTGTAGAAGATTATAAAACTGCTCAAAAAATGACTGGGATACTACAGATGTCAGTTTCTCATTGACTCACATAATTAAGAGTTGCTGGTACTATAAATTTTTAAATAATAAAACATTTTAAGCAAAAACTAAAATCTGAGTAAGCAAAAATTATTTACTATTTTCCACATTCAAACTATGTTTTTGCTAATCTTCACGTCCTTCATCTCACTCTTCCTTGGGGCTTTAGAGAGTTAATCTACATTATTTATTTATTGAAAGAAATAATGGCATTCATTTAAATGCCAAAATAATTGCAATTAAAGAACATATATGGAAAAAAAGATGCTTTAGGAAAGAGATTAAACAGAGTCAAATTTTGATCATTTATGTATCACATATGCATATATATGAGATAGTTTTGTCCTGGATGTAGTTTTATATATTCAGAAAAATTGTATACATTTGGCGCTGGGGGACAAAATCATGCAGCCTTGTTAGTTATAGGTTCTTGTATTTCTGGAAACATTAATCGAAGAGTGGATACATGACTTATGTCAGGTGAATCTAAGTTTTCTACTGGAGGATAGAATCATGCACAAAATCATTGGTGAGAAAGTGAGACATTTTAAAAGGTCATTTTTTAAACCTTTATTCAAACCCAGGATCTAAGGAGAGCCCTCCATAGATATATGTGGGGCTACTTATGTCAAGGCTACAGAACATTCCTTGTTTATGAAAGACAAACCCTTAAGGGAATTAGTGTTAACATGAAATTTTAAAATGGGGCAACTTTATTAAACAAGTGGCAATTTTTTTGTTCTACATTTGCAAGTTTAGGCTGTGTTAAATCTCGAGCAACTCATTTCATATTCTCAATCATGACAATTGTTTAAGCAGCAATTATAGTGATACAAGTAGTTTTTTCATTTCAAAAGATTCCTTTTTAAGTAGGAGGAAAAAAAATAATCAATGATCATTCAAGTTTTGATAAACTACAATCACAACCATGAAATAGCATTTCAAAATTTGTCACCCTAAAATCTTTCTTCCATGGCTCCTTTGATCTCATCAGACCTCACACAAAATAAATAAGTGTCCTTGTTTTCAAATAATTTTACTTAAAGTTTTAAGAAAAACATGGCCTTGAACTAATACATCTTAAGTTACAAATATCAGTGAATGAAAAGAAGCATCGATTGAAAGCATATAATATGTAGAATATTAGAGGATGCTTTATTTTTGTTTATTTTGCTTGTCAGATATCCATTTCCCCTTGTTCCATTAGAACCTTGATCTTCCTTTTAATGACATCCCTCATTGTACATTGTGGAGGCAGCAGGAATTTGAATCTTGAACAACTGTCACGGTTACATGGAGGTCTTTGTAAATTGCCATCCTCAGAAAATCAGCATTGTGTGGCCCAGACCATCACTGTTCTGTGAATTCTGAGCAGCAGTCTAGAACTCTCTTGGTTCCTGTCCTTTTTCCATGTAAAGTTCTTTAGGCCCCTATTAGTTCTATGAGCCTGGATATCTTTCTAGTAAGTGTTCATCTTTACCTAAAATGGCCAGTTGGTTTTTCTGGCCTACAATAAAAAAAAACTAACTGACACAACTGTAAATCCATATTAAATAGTAATCTATAGCCATTGGTTAAACAACTAAAAGAACTTTCTGTTATTTTAGTGTTATATTTGTCTTTATTTTAAATATGCAAAACAACTTCGCTAAACAACTCTTGTTTCTTATTAAAATAAGCCATTTCTCTTAACTCAACAGTTATACATGTTAAATATCCCTTATACTTGGAACCAGAGTGTTTTGGATTTCAATTTTCTTTTCAGATTTTGGAATACTTGCATATACATAATGAGATATCTTGGGGATGGGACCAGAGTCTAAACACAAAATTCATTTATGCTTCATATACACTTTATACACATAACCTGAAGGTAATTTTATACAATATTTTAAAATAATTTTTGTGCATGGAACTAAGTTTTGACTATGTTTTGACTATGACCTGTCATATGAGATCAGGTGTGAAATTTTCTAATTGTAATATGTCTGTGCTCAAAAAGTTTCAGATTTTGGAGCATTTCAGATTTCAGATTTTCAGATTAGGGATGCTCAAACTGTAGATTACTTTGCTCTTTTTAAATTACTTTCACATACTTTATATTATTTGATCATCACCACAATTGTAGGAGATGGGCAAGAACAAATCTAGACGAGCAACTACTGCAAATGAAGATGCTAAGGCTCAAAGGAGTTAAACAATATGTCTGAAGTCACATGACTAATTAGTGGCAGAACTTGTGTTAAACCTAGGTCCTCTTTCACCAGAATTCTTTACATTGTACTGTAGTACATCTGTGATAATAACTGGTAACTATAGTTACTATGCTGTTTGTCAGAATGCTTCCTTCTATTGTTGGTTATTTTTGTCTATTTAAAAAGAAGCTTATACTAGTGAATCACAAAATATTGTTTGGAAAGAATTTTAGAAAACCTATTCCACCCCACATCCCCAAACATAAAAGCACATTCCATGACATCTTGACTGCTCTTAGACTCAAACAGCACATTCCTTTATTTGAGCAAACATTATGTGACAACTCTAATTTATATGGATAAAAGTACTAAGAGTTTGGGAGGAAGGAAAAATGCAAACAGTGTGTTGTATTAGGTCCTGGCTTATAGAGGAATCACATAAACTATCCCATGTCATCCCAACTCCCAGGATCAGCATCAAAAATGTAAAAACTGCTACGAGAGAGTTATATTTTCTGTGTTTTATGCATATGCAGATATGCTCCAACTTTCCTCTTCCTTCCTTACCTATGGCCACTGTCAAAGCTCTCATTCCTTGTAAAATAATAGACAGCATATCAGAGGGAGATATTTACAGTGATGTTTTATGGCAATGATAAAGTAGTTAGGCAGTATCTTAATACTGGTTAACACAATCAAGTTGTATGAGATATCTCTTAGAGACACAATGAAGCTTAAAATTTTGTCCAGGCTGAATAAGTGGTGGTGATAGTGGGTGTTGTTATTTTGTATGAGATAATGGGGAAAAGCTTCTCCAGTGATGTTTGAGCGGAGATCTGAAGGAAACAAAGGAGCAAGCCATGGGGCAGAGCAAGCCTGGCAGTGGAAAAACCAAGGGTAAAGTCTCCGAGGAGAAAGCCTGTTTGGCATTCATGTGGCCAAACTGCTCCAGCACAGTTGTCAGAGCCCATTTACCAGTCATGAACATGGAGCTATAGCTGGCATGACTCAGATGCATTTTTGTTGTTCATTTATTTTCTAAAGAGTTGGGGAGGATTTCTGCTATTTCATGGGCCAGTGACTGAAGCCAGCCCATGACAAAATTTTCACCAGCCTAAAACACCTTTGTGATAAATCCCTGACTGCTTTATATTGAATGATTGGTGTTTCAGCTACAAAGCCCAGCATGAGTGGCCGGCATGGAGTAGTGAGCACCATACAGCTGTCTTCCTGCAGCCCTCACCTGGATGTGGCTTCTTAATGTCTGTTTTTTTTTCCCTCACCTAGGGCAAGCAACTGTAGATATATGGAGGCTGTTTTTTTCTGGCACCTCTCAGCTTACTGACAATATTCTATATTGAGTGTAATATTGTTAAAAATTTACCTTCATTTTCACTGCATACTTTTATGAAATTGAATTTCAACCAGTGCCTAATTAAAACAAAATACTGGATTGGCTAGGCACGGTGGCTCATGTCTGTAAATCCAGCACTTTGGGAGGCCAACACAGTAGGATCACTTGAGGCTAGGAGTTTGAGACCAGCTTGTACAATATACATAACAAAGAACATAGTACCACTTCTCTATAAAAAGTTATCTGGGCATCGTGGCACACACCTGTAGTCCCAGATACTCAGGAGGCTGATGAGGGAGGATCACTTGAGCCCAGGAGTTTGAGGGTGCAGTAAGCTATGACTATGCCACTGCATGCCAGACTGTGCAACAGAGTGAGACTCTTGTCTCTCAAAAAATAAATAAATAAAAATAAAAAACAAAACCCTAAATACTGGAGGAATTTGGGTATTGGAGTTCAACTTTATGTATACTAAAGACTATAAAGCTCCAAACTGATGGATTTGTATTAAGAAAATAGTTACACATATGTGTTATATAAAAATAACATTTTATAACAAATTTTCTGCATTTATAAAAGTGTTATATTCTATTTTTTTAAAAAATGACATACGGTATAATCATACAAAGGAACATTATTTGTCAATAAAAAGGAATGAAGTACCGACACATGCTATGGCATGGATGAACCCTGAAAACATGATGCTCAGTGAAAAGACAGTCACAAAAGGACCCATGCTATGTAATTCTGTTTATATGAAATTTCTGAAATCGGCAAATTGATGGAGAAATAAGTTGCCAGGGGCGAGGAGAAACAGGGAACATGGAGTGACTGCTAATAGATATGGGCGGTTTCTCAAAGGGTGATGAAAATGTTCTAGAATTAGACAGTGATGACGGCTGTGCAATTCTGTGAAAATAACAACTGAATTTGTAAAACTGAATTTGATGGAATGTAAATTGCATCTCGACAAAACTTTTAAGAAAAAAAGACAGTGTAAGTTTACTACCTATTTTTTCTTGTAGAAGCATGCCATTTGTTTTGTGCTTATGCTTGTTTTCTACATTTGGGTGTGAAAGCATTTACAATTAAATAATAAAAGTCATATATGCGTGTTTTAAAAATGTTTACTTAGCAAAAGAAAGAGAATGTTAGTTCCCACAGTTTGCTGGATTTTTCAATCCAGAAGCCTGGGATCAACTGATCTGCGTCATGCTGAGGTAAAAGCAGCATCAAATGAAGACACCATCAATGTGCCTCCAGGAAATGAGTAAGTATTAAGAATACATAGCTTGGTTTTCCTGCTAATTACTTTAAAATATCTGTATAACTTTTCTACATCTCACTAATGTTGTATCCACTCTGAGTGTTTTATGGCACTCTGATAGGAAGCAAGAACTTCACCCTTCAGACACAAAACAGTTAATGTGTGATCTCTATAAGTGAAATGAGCAAGACCTTAAATCTCAAATGTCTTAGAGGATTGAAAATATCTAGAATTAGCTTTGAAAGTGTTACACAGTAAATTGCTCTCTTTGTCTTCTGTTCATTAGAGCAAATAGGTTTTATAAGTTATAGAAACCCAGATCAAAATCAGTTGGGATGTTGCATTCCTCTCATCCATGGAGAGATTTTTTGGCTTCATGAGCGTAATAAAATTTCCCAATTTTGCCTCTGTATGCAAAGTTGTCATGACTGCTGGGGGAAACACAAATAACTTCTGGGCAAGTTCCAGCAGTGAGTTTATACTATCATTTCACTTTTTAAAGTTTAATATTTTTTTCTCTGCAATTGTCTTTTTCCTTTCTAAGGACTTTTTTTTTTTTTGGTCTGTTGATTTTAACTCACTTCTTGAAAGGATGACTGTTAAATATCTGTCTCCAACTATGACTCCTCTCCTGAGTTTGATTACATTTTGTTTATTGCTTTTTGGAGTACTTTCACTTGGATAAATATTTTTATTTGATAATGCAATATCTAAAACCAAGCTAACAACTGCAATCTGTGCAGAAGAAAGTAACTATGATGGTTAGGAGTCTAGATAGCATGTCTGAAAAATAGTCAAGAGAAGTTGGAAACTTGTCTTAGAAAGGAGAACCCTTAAGCAAAGTACCTGAGTTTTTAAAAATATTTGAAGGATTAAGACAGTGACGATGAATGCATAGTTTCTTGTTCAGTGAAGGCATACCTTAATAATCTGTATCACCCTGAGCTCCTAGCCAAGTGTTGAATGGATAGATAGATGGATGGAAATAGGCAAACATCATTAACGTATTACAGAGTTTTCTAAAAATTAGAACTTTCCAGTAATATAATGGTCTATCCTTTAAATTAGTGATTTTTTTCCATTGCTAAAAATATTCACAAAGAGCTTGGGTGACCATTGCAAGAGAAATAATAAGCATATGATTCTGCATTGGGTGGAAAGTTGAACTACTCATTAGGATGGGCTCGTGAAGAGCAGTGGTCCCTGCCAGCACTAATGGACAAAAAGCAAAATTTCTGTTCAGTTATCCACTGAGATTCTGATTTGTTTTTACTGCAGCATAACCTCTCCTTTCCTAATACGTAGTCTTTGGTAATAATTTTGGATAGGACTCTAACATGCCATGTGGCCTAAGGAAAGTCAATTAACTTTTCCTTTTGGATTTACTTATCAGTAAAAATTGGGGACTAAATTAAATAATCTCCAGGGTTGCTTCTAATAAAAATAATGTAATATTGTTATTGCGTGAGTCAAGAAAATTCTCTGGGGAAGTAGTGGTATTATCACAAATGTGTTGATGTAATTGTGTAGGGTCAGAAGCCTATCACATTTTATGGACCAGGGAATGTTTTCCTAGAAGACGTCTTTGAAGATTTCAGATAAAGAGAATGTCATGCCACAATATTTTTTGTTGAATAGTCAACACTAGAACTATCCTGAGATGTTACATAATCTTACTTTTCTTTGATTCAGGGTAAATTAACATGGAAATCTTATTTCAGCTGTGATAGAATAATAAATACCAGTTACTGAATATTTTTCTATTCCAGGTATTCCACTGACATCATCTTGCCCAGTTATCTATCTGTCTGTCTGTCTGTCTATCTATCTATCTATCTATCTATCTATCTATCTATCTATCTATCTATCTATCTAACTATCTATCTATCTACCTACCTATCTATCCACCTACCCACCAACAGGAGACAGTGTTGTTACTTCCCCAGTTTCACTAATGAAGAAACAGGTTTCCAGGAAGAATACTTTTCTAACCAAATACCAATGCTAGGATATAATTCCAGATTTGCCTGGGTCAAAAGCTTTGGTTCTTGATCTCTAAAATATTTTTGGAGTGGGTTGTAAACTTTTAAGCCGAGAAAATGTTGAAAGTATGGTGCTTAAAATTTAGTCTCATCTCTTTTACATGTAGCTAAATTGATTTCATCTACCAAATTCACTCTCCAGGTCTTTCAATTTTAGTCATATGTTGGCTTTTCCAAAATTAATTATAATCTCTTTTTTAAAGTTCTTCAGTTTCAAGAAGTTTTTTTGGCAGTTTTTCTCTTTATTGCTTTTTTTCAAATTTGCCATCCCACACTACTTCATATATAATATGCACCTGTTATGGTCTATTACTCTGTCTATAATTTTAAGTTCCTAATTCAAAATAACAAGCAAAACAGTACTAAATTATAAGCTGCGTGGATTTCTATCACTGTGTGAAAGGCATGTCATTTTGTATTTTTACCTTTCACTACAGAAAATTAAGACACACAGATTGAACTATTCCTAATCAAAATACTTCCTGTTCTTTCATATCTATTATTGTATCTTTTCTGACACACTCTTGATATATCTTCCCTAATGCCTTTTACCTTGACTTTTTGTTCTCTACCCATTGTATTACATAACATCTTATAGTAGAGATTCATGACCAATTATAATATTCTCTGTGTACAATATCAGAAAGCAAAGAATAGATACGTATATAAAAGATAATTCTTACTTGATGTAATATCAAGAATAAAAATGGCTATCTTATTACTCAACAAATCTGAATAACAACTCAAAGAAAACCATAAAATAAAATGGCAGACAAAAATAATTTTTATTTCATCTAACTTTAAAGATTTAAATCCTTAAAGAGCTCAATGCTCTGCCTATAGGCCATTAAAAACTTTATACATAGTTTTTGATTTTGAGGCATTTTTCCTCCTGAAATAATTATTTTATAGCAGTTTCTTTATAGTGCACATTATGGTTATCTCTGCAACAGCCATTTTACCCTTTCCACCCCTTCCCCTTGTACTGCTACCAGCAGCCACAACTCTACAGAGGTGACCTGTTATTATTTAGCCCAATTACAGTAATCCCACTTTTCTTATAGTAGCTTCTTCTGTACTCAGCAAAGGAATTACATCAGCAGTAAACATGTGGCACAATTAACGCCAATGAGAACTGCAAACAAATTAGTTGAAGAATTTTAGGGGAGACATATTTTGTCCTTCTCAGAAAGAGTTTTAAGGAGTCAGATATTTCTGTTTTTGGTTGCTGTGGAGGTGAACTCTAGAACTACTGCAGCCATCCTGCTACCATGAGAAAAGTCAGCTTCGGAATAAATTTGTTCCTGCCAAGGTGAATAGAAACCCATCAATTCTGATTACTGTCCTGAGATGGACCTACCACTTACGAGAGCCAATCAAACCTATTTCTTTGTAAAGTCAGTTTGTATTGGGTTTTCTGTTACTTGAAACACATATAATGAACCCTGATGCATTATTCCTTTCATTTTTGTATTTCCTATTTTTTTCCTATAATGCACAAATACATCTATGTACTGTTTGGATCATACCTCAATATCAGATCATTAGATCATATTTCAATATATCAGATACTTTAAGGGAAACTAGCTTACATGGCTGTTTTATGAAAGTAAAAAAATTCAACCTTGAAACTCACAGAAACCTTTAAATATTATGTAAAACTTCTTTGAAATATATAAGGCAGGTCAATGATAAAGGATAATAAATTCTCCTTAACTATAATGCACTGGTAAAATATATTAAGTCTTTGGTGTACTTATATTATTTTTAATTATTGTTAGTCAATTATTTTAACTAACCAAACAGACAAAATATCTTAAAATTTCTCTTCCAAGCCTACTTAGGATCCTAGTGAGTTCCTTGATGTATAAGACTTTTCAATGGAATTATCTTATCAATGTGTTAAGCCAAACAATACTATGTGACTTTCAAGAACTTTCATAACCTGAGTCCTCCCCCAGTCTCCCTACATATTGCCCCCATCCACATCCATGCACCTGCAGTTCCAGACTCTTCACAACTCTGCTCCCTTCAACTCTTGATGCATCTTAAATTTTCCATCTGTGCTTTTTGGTCAAGTTCTTCCCTTACTTCTCCAAAAATGGAGCTCTTCTCTATACATACGCTCTACAATGGTACTTGGCTCTTTGGCTCCGATTATACATCACCGAGCACTTGCCTCTAATGCTTCAGTTTTTCTCTGTAATTAGGTTGTCAGATCCGGAAGGGCAGAGATCGAGATTTATTTCTCTTGTAACCTCCCTAAAGCTTCAAGTACTGTGTAGTAGAGTGGATATTAAATAAATACTTGCTTGATAAATTAACCATGTTTTTACTATCTATCTTACAAAATTTGTTGCATAGAAATGGAAAAAGATTTATAATGACCAGATTGGCCTAGGGTTGCTAGATTTAGCAAATAAAAGTGCAGGATGATAAGTTAAATTTGAACATCATGTAAATAAAAAAAATTTTTTTAGTGTAAATGTATCCCATACAAAATTTGGGACATAATTTTACAAAAATGTTGTCTGTTTCTGAATTTAAAAGTAAAATATAACTGGGTGTCCTCTATTTCTTTCTGGCAATCCTAGATTGGCCTGACCTAGAAACCCGCCACCCCCCATGCCTATTTTCCTAAATTAGAATGGGTTGCCACATTTATGACTTATGCAACCTTATATACTTTCGCTAATCAAGTCCTGTGGCATATGAAGTTCTCTGCATTGTTCTCTCAGTCAGGGACAACAGAGACTCAGTATCTATTATGTGAAATTCATCATGCCTGCCCATGTACCGGGAAACAGAGATGAATACGGTGCCATCTTTGCCCTTAAGTAGTTCCTCATCTGGTACAACAGACAGTCCATTTCAGTCCAGGCTTTAGTTGATGTGCAATCCTAGTGTGAATCCATGTAGTCAATAATATTTTTTATAGGCCTGACCTACCTCTAAAAAATACACTATACCTGTGTATAATGTCATCTAAGGAAATATCCCAGATGACACAATACACAGGTTGTCAAAAATGAAGTATATTGTTTTTGAAGTACATGTTAAAAAGTTCTTAACTTTGAAGTGTTATGTAAACAGCACAATTTATAATTCTACATTTGATCTTAGCCAAAAGGCCGGCAAATGATAATTTATAACTCTAAATAAAAATAATTTTTCATAATTTATTTTGATCAGCATATTGAAATATCAGATTCTGATAATTAATTTCAAGTTTTTATTGTGGAAGATTCTTTTTCTGATTACTGGATATTTAATATACGTCTTTACTTTTTAGCATAAGCAACAGAAATTGAGTGCATGACGTTTTTTTCCCTTCTCAGCCGTAAAAATCCTTCACAGGTAAATACCATGCTAACTACTTAATCTGGGTTACTTACTTAGGTGACTGTTAGGATCCCTTGATTTAGATTTTGAACTTCTCTGCTGTGTGGTCTTGGTCTGCTTTAGCTAATCTCTTATCATCCAGTCTTTTCTGCAATAAGGACTAAGGTCACAGGAGACCTGGTTTTCTTTGCATGGCACAATGCCATAATGGCAGTGTGTGTGTGTGCAGGTGTGCACGTGTGTGTGTGTGTGTGTGTGTGTATGTGCACAAAGTTTGATAGTTTCAAATTCCTAGTAAACTTCTTACTAGTTATATGCCACATACATCCAGTGCTACTTGTAATAATCAAATATTTTACATACAGGTACAAAAACATGTTTTTCATAATAGTATCAATGTGTGTAAAAGCATTTCTTAGACTTAGAGCATACAATTCAAGGTTGTAATATAATGTCACCTTAATATACAACATACAAATTTTCAGTTCTGGAGTAGTGTCATATTTTTCCTTTCTTTCTAAACATAAACTATTGATCTCAACCCTCTACTTTATATTTTTATAGAGGTCATTTTAAATGAAGATAATGAGGCATAATCCATCAAATGGTGGTTTCCATAGAGCTCAATTTGTTATTAACAGAGGCCCGTGAAATCATAAATGGAGTAACATTAAAAGGTAATGAGAATATTGGGGGAAGTTATATCAATTTCAATGACTTGTCAGTTACCTAGATAGGAGCCCATAGTTCACATTATCATTATAATGAAGTCTTTGAAAGTTATGAAACACTCATTTACATTGTATATTTTAGGTTGTCAAAAGTTACCTTGGGTAGTTCTTCAATTTGATTGGCATCTAGATAAAGCTCCTCTAATGTTCGTTCGAAGTTAAAGACCTCCTTTGGCACCTGCTGAAGACTGCAGTGGGAGTAATCTAAAACTGAGATGATTTCTTCTTCACCTCGGAAACATCGGCATGGCACCAGACGGCCGATGATTTTCCGTTTGGTGGTCATCTCCAGGCACTGCACTAGAGAAACGCAGAAACAAAACAAAACAAAACAGCTTATCCAGTGCCCTTGGAAGGCATTCTTGTAATATTTAAAGCTTAGAAATTTAATTTTGGTATATAGTCTAGAATACTTTAAAGTAGGACACACACACGCATTGTATCATTAAATCCTTAAACAGCCCTGCGAGGTATGTGAAATAGGTTTTATTCCCACCTAGCAAATTTGAAAATGGGCTCAAAAAGCGTGAGAGATTTCCCAACATCACACAGCTTTGGAATGGCAGAATCGAATTAGGATGCAATCCTGTCTCAGTTCAGTGCTACTATCATGCTTACCTCCTCACTTGAAACATGGAGCTATAATATGTTTTCTATTTTTACACAAATTACAGTGTAGAACAGAAACTTCCAGAATTTGCGGAAAAAAACATTTCTCCCATTTCTGTAAAAATATTCATGTTTCAATCCCAAAGTTTATGATGTACTCTTTTTAGCCCACAAATTTCATCGGTGAATAGATATTTACTGAATAACAGCTGTTTTAGGCACTGCTCTAGTGGAGACAGTGATGCATTGAACAAAGACCCTGTTTTCATGGAGTTTTTATTCCGTTGAAACTACAGATTATAATTGGATTGGTTATTCACTTCCAAATGGGGATCTATCTTTACAAACCTTGTAATATGGGATAAAACAACTTGTAATTATGGTAGAAATTCCTGTGACACTCCTGACACATCTTTCTCGTATTCCTCTAGGTTAAACTGACCAAATGCCATGAAATTTTGCGAAGACTTATCATGGCACCTTCAACATTTTATTCAATCTACTGTTTTTCATGTATTTTTTCCTCCTAAACAGTAAGGCCTTTCAGGGCTGTGATTATTTTGTTCATTCTTGTATTTATCTTGGTACTTGATATACAGTATGTATTTAACAACAATTGTAGAATAAACAAATGAAAGCATGAATGAATAAGTGAATATACTTAGGACTCTCCTCCTAATCACCGTCAGCTACTGATAATTGCTTGAAAAACTTATTTTAACGAAAAGGTCACTATCTCTGTGAATGTCTTCCTAGGAAAGATGAGTAGCATCTTCCTCTGAGTTCCCACACCACTAATCATATTGTTTTCCTAATTGTGTGTGCTGTTTCCCCATGTATCAGGCAAGTTCTCTGAGGAGATCTTGTTTCACTTATCCTTAAATTTACAGTACATAGTGCAGTTGCCAACTACAGAATTAAAACTTAATAAACATGAATTTGAAACTTGCATTTAACTGGCTAATGTATTTTCACTTAGTAACACAAATTTATTGCTTACACAGAAATTAGTAACATTTATAAAAACAATGTAGCATTTTGTTTTTAAAATTGCTCATGTTAAGTCAAATTTGGAGATAATCATTATCTAGCAAATTAATGCAGGAGGAGAAAACCAAATACTGCATGTTCTCATTTATAAGTGGGAGCTAAACACTGCGCAAACATGGCCACTGAGAAGGGAACAATAGACACTGGGGCCTACCTGAGGGTGGAGGGTGGAATGAGGGTGAGGATTCAAAAAACTACCTGTTGGGTATTACGTTCATTATCTGGGTGATGAAATAATCTGTATATCAAAATTCTGCAACATACAATTTACCCGTGTAACCAATGCTGCACATGTGCCCCATGAACATAAGTAAAAGTTAGAAGAAAAAAATATTTGGAGGCAATCAAGTAGAACATGCTTTAAGAGGTGCTAGATGTTCAGCCTAAAGTGATCCTTTTTCATTGTTCAACTTCTGAAATTAATAAAAGGATATTCTAGGGACAGGTTCATGAATAAATACATATAGATGATTGTTTGCACATGGTAATCTGTAGAAGGCTGAATAAAAACATTTAAAAAGTTGACCTTTCTTCTCCATTACTTTCTATCTCTCCAACTCCTGTTCTTTTCATTTCTGGGAACCAGAATCGCAAGATTTTGTAACTATTGTTATACATAACCTTACTTGAAATTCTTGATTGTAGGATTGATGCCTTTCATTTTGTTACTTGGCATCTAGCATATAGTAGGCACCCAGTAAATGCACCCTCATAAGTGTCTAACATATTATATATAATAGACACTTAGTAAATGTTTGCTGTGATTATTGCAGTTGTAAAGGGAAGTGGTGATAGCATAGACTATGGTAGTGGCAGCGAGGATGAAAATAAGTGATGGATTGGGAAGATATTTAAGAAGCAGAATCTAAAATTTGATGATAGATTAAATGAGAGGTGGAAAGAGAGGCTCTGGGAGAGAGGGGAGGGTCTTGAAAGATTTCCAGGTTTTTAATTTGAGTATCTAGTAGTCACATTAACCCACCCCCAGTGATGCAATAGAGCTGACCCACGGCACACACCCATTTGCTTCTGTATCCACAGAGGAATAATAAATCAATTGTTCATGCTTCTTGTTGCCCAGTGTCTCTCACTCACTATGGCTATTTCTTGATGTCTGTGTTGCTATCATTGCACATTTTAAATTATGAACTAAGAGGAAAAACACAATATCCAGGCCTGAACCTAAACCATTTGGCCGGTGTCCACTGTCTACCAAAACTTTTGAAATTGTATTCACTTAGGGCACTTTCCCATTCATTAACACAAACTCTTCTAGTCATCTTTTGTATTTCTTTGCTCATCCCACAACAGGCTGAACTACTTCTCTGGCCCAGCTTCTTCTCTCCCCTCTGCTCCATGGGAATTCTTCAGTTGTGTCTATATCATGATAAACATCTTTATCGAGGCTCAGTCTGTCTTCATGGAATGCTCCTCACTCCCATCCGCATAGACCCAACTAAAACTTGGTTCTCCCCTAAGGTAATTAGATACCTTATAGCCTTTAAAAGCAGAGCATGCTGATTTTCTCACATCACATACTGATTAGCCAATTTCTGGTTGGAAGGTGGGATTGCTGTCCCCCTTGCACTTTAAAAACTATGAATCTTCTCTCATCTTCTAAAATCCCTGTTCATTTGATGGTCTCATGCTCTATTAATTAGGAAGTATTAAGTAGAAAGTATTAATATCTTTCTACTTGTCCTCACACCTTTCGTTTACCAATCTCTTGTACATTCCCATTCTTTCATTGATGACTCTGGTATCTAGTTTACGGACTTTCAACCACAATTCCTTCTATTCCTGATTTATGCTCCCCACCCATAACAACTTTCAACTTTGTAGGGTTTTTTCCCCCTGAATTTCTAAACAACTTGATTGTAGTGCTACTCCATGACTCCCCTTAACCTCCACTCTGGAGTAATCTTTTAGGAATAACATATCTTTTTGATTTAGTCTGGAGTGGTTGCTTTTCCAGCTGTCATCCTAGAATTACTCTTCACTATCATCCTGTGAATTTTTCATTTCTTTCCTGTGTTGTATTTCCTATTTTCTTGACCCCATGTCATTTTCTTTCTAGATTTATTCCTTCATTTGTGGAGCATAATGTCTGTTCACTTGCTGAAAAAGGATTTATGGTAGGTATATTTTTTGAGGACTTGCATGTCAGAAATACCTTTTCTTTATAAATAAAAAGTTTTTATTTATCATATTTTCTAGTTTCCAGGGAAACTCTGTTCCATTCTTATTCAAAATCCCATTTCACGCCCACATTTTTCTCCACCAGAAAGTTTTAGAATTTTATTTTTCCTCACTCTTGAAAATTCATGACAATATGCTTTGATTTTTTTAAATCTATCATACTAGGTACTTGATGAACCCTTTCACTCTGGAAGCATTTATCCTGCATTCTGTTAAATTTTTGTTATTTTCTAATTGATAAGTTCTTCATTTTTTTAAAAAAATCATTTTTCTGTGATTTCCATTAACTGGATGAAGGACCTATCTCTTGGACTTAACCTACAATTCAAGTATTTTTTTCTTTTGAAATTTCCATGTTTTTGTCTTTTTAGTCTATTTTCTGTGAGATTTTCACAACTTTATCTCCTAAATCCATGTCTTGACTTACCCTTTATCTAATAGCATATTTTTACTTACAAGAGTTGTATGTTGTTTCCTGAATCATCTTTTTTCATAGTATCCTATTTGTGTCTCAAGGTGCCATATCATTTTCATTTTCTCAGAAGATATTAACTACAGATTTTCTGTCTTTTTCCCCCTGGTCCGTGTGTTATTTGAGTTCTACTTTCTGCTTGTTTCTTTTGATCTTCATTTTTCATGGTAAAGGTTGTCCACAAATATCTGGTGATCCCTGACTGTCTTCCTATACTGAAGAATGAAACCCTCAAAAGCTAATTGGAAGTTTTGCAGGCTTGATAGGTTTTAGTGCAGGGTAATCTGGCAGCAAGCCAACAGATATTCAGGAAAAATATTCTGGAGAAAAATATTCTGGCCTTCTGCCTGAGGTATAGCCATGTTACTATGTATATAGAGACTTTCAGTCAGTTTTCCTATTTTCAATACTAAGTCTCTTCAATTTCTTGCCTGGTACCTAATATTTCCAAGATTCTAAGAAGGTCTGTGGTGTATAATCTATTTTCATATCCCTTTGTGAGTACTTTGTTATAATGTTGCTAATAATGTGCTTTGCAACTTGTACTATATATATATGTATGTATATATGTACACACATATATATGCAATGTAGATATACATTGCATTTATATAGATATATATACATCTTTCTTGTATTCTAAACATTTCTGAAGTTTCTTATCTGCTGATGTCTCCTTTTATATTTTCTCTATCCTTGCAAAATATATATATATACTTTTGCATATATAAAAATATATATATTTTGCAAGGATAGATAATATATATATGTGTGTGTATATATATTCCTTTTAGTTTAGTGGAGTCTTCATTACAAGAATAGATGCATTAGGAAAGTGAGAGATTCATTTCAATGTTAGTGGAGTCTTTGTTATAAGAATAGATATATTAGGAAAGCAAGAGGTTAATTTCAATGTTTAAAGGAAGTTTTGATTTTAGTTCCTTTTATCCTTTTAATCCTTCCTTAGTTGACCTATTAGCAAGTAGTTCTGGGCACAGACCTATATTGTCCTTTTAAAAACACTCTTCCTTTGGCGTCCCTGACATCAACTCTTCTGACGCTTATCCTTCCACTTTGGTTCTTCCCTTTCAGTTTTTCGAGGTGTCACTTTCTCTACCCAGACACTGAGAGTTACAGTGTTAGAATTTGTCCCCTAGACTGTTACCCTTCTAATTGTACCCTTTTTTCTTTACAATATCATTCAGCTTTCCCAACTCTCACTTCATTTTTCATAAGTTAAATGGTAAGTGGATGACCGTACATTTTTTTAAATGTCTAACGCAGATTTACTTCCCTCGTCATTTCTACTTTATGTTTTATAGGCATCTCACAACTTACAAAGATGCACATTTCTCAGAAGTTGTATGTCACATGCACATAATTGGCATAATGCTCTTGAGAGGTCCGTAGCACATTATCATTGTCAGGAGCTTGGATGCTGGAGCAAACTGCCTGACTATATGACCCAGGGCACATTAGATTACCTCTATCAGTTTCCTCATCTGTAAAATACTAGAATACATACAAAACACTTAAAATTGTATCTTCAAGTTGTAAGCATTTACTTAGTGCTAGCAATTACTGTTCTACCCAAACCTCCTCCTCCCGTGTTACCAATCTCAGCAAACAGCAGTACCACTGACCTAGTTTCTCAAGACAGAAACCTTGGCATCAATTTTGATTCCTCCAATTCTCTCACTTTCCACATTTAACAATCACCATCTCCTAAACATTAAATACCCTAAACATTTCCTGAACCAGCCTGTTTTTCTTCATCTCAACTGCCTATTGACCTAGTTCAAACCATTATCATCTCTTGCATTTATTCCTGTGTTTCTCTTTCTATTGTTCTCACTCCACAGTGTAGCTAGACGACCTATTGAAAACACAAATATGATTATGTCACTCTTTTGCTGCAAATACTTCAATGACTCCTCTCTGTCCTCAAAGTAAAGTCCAAAATTTTTCCTATGACCTACCAAGTACGATATGGTCTCGTTGTCTGACTCTTGTCTTCCAGATTCACACCCAGTCCCGTTGCACAACCTGGCCAGGTACCACACTTCTCATTGCTTTCTGTGCTCTTTACACTTATGGCTTCCTTTGTATTTTTAAGATTATATGACCTCTCCTATACTAGAGCCTTCAGATCTATGGCTACCTCTGCCTAAGGCACAAAGGTACATTTCCTTTGCTTTAAAAAATTTAAATTAAAAAGGGAGAATGGCTTCTTTCTGTTCATCAAGGTAGGTTGTGATTCTTGGGACTATATTACCATATGCTGTAATTCACTTTGATCATATTTTAATTACTCACTCAATATCAATCTTCTTTACTAGATTGAAAGTTTTATGAGGTTAGAGAGCATGCCTAGACTGTTCAAAAATATGTATTTCTGGTAACTTGCCAAGTCTATGATTTAAAGTAGATATATTAAAATATTACCTGTATAAGCAAATGAATACGGGTGTAAAATATGACTAATTACTTTTATTTGTACAATACTTGCAAAAATTCAAACCAATTTACAATCTGTCACCTTGTTTTTTCATGAGAAATAGATCATATATTATTTTCCACATTTTGATGATAAACTAATTTAGGTTTAGTGAGTCTATGATGTGCATAGGGTCATACACAAAATAATTAGTAGACCTAGGCTTGGATCTCATTATCTGTGCCCTAAAGCCATTGATTTTCCTGTTAGCCGACTCTGCATTACCTTGATAGCAATATTTATAGATCAGCATATAAGAATCTACAGACATGAATTTGCCAGAAGTAGTTCTAACACACACACACACACACACACACACACACACACACGACAATGATTTATGTAAAGGATACTTTATAGGTACAAAACAGAATGAGGAAGTAGCAGGAAAGGAAACAATTTGCTTATCCAGTGATCTTTTAATATCAAAAGGATGAGCATACAATATGGTGGAATGGAGAAAGTGTTTCAGAAACTGAGTTGAGCATAATACACAAGAAATCACAAATATGTTACACATATAATATATGGAAGTACATATCCACATTTTCCTGAAACATGGCCACCATCCAGTATACATTAGAGAACACATTGCTTTATACGCAGTATTTGGACTTGAGTCAGTAACAATCCGGTTTCCTGTGTTACCACATGTCTGCACACAGCCAAAAGAGGAATTCTTAGATTCGCAGTTTTTAAAAGGGATTAAAAAAGGCAAGAAGAAAACAGGTATTCATCTCTTTCTGTTAAGGCCCTTCGAGTAAATTTCTTAAAATCAAGGATAAGGACATCCTTTTCTGGTTTCTCCACAATGCTGCGTGGATTCCCTTCTCTCTTGAATGCTATTGTTTTCAATTTAAATTGAATATCTAATGGTGATTTTTCTTTTTCTACAACTGCAGTGTGCAGTCAATAGCTTCCTTTTCAATACTCTCCCACAGAGTCAAACGCATTTGAACAGCAGTGCTTGCTAGCATGGCCTAACCTAGGTGAATAACAGAGAGACTCATCTTGCTACCTTCTTCAAATCCTTCCCTACTGACAATTTAAACCAAAGATAATTTCAACCACTTGAGAATTCTGCCTGTAGTAGATAGAAATAATGACAATATATGTATTAAGAACATTCAACTTTCAATACTTATGCATTCTCTAGAATTTTAGACCAATGCTCATTTATGTTATCCTTGCCTAATATTCCATACCTGGAAAGAGAAAGAGACAAAGGAAAGTTCAGTCTTTCCAAGATTTCTTGTGACAAATATCCTGGCTGTCCTCATTAGTTGGCACAGTCTTGCATTTCTCAAATGACAAATGTATCTGACTTATTCATTGAGAAACCTTTTTCCTCATTAAGTGTGCCACAGGGATATGGAAATCTGCCAGACTCGCTCCATGTCTTACTTCAAGAACATCTTTAAAATCATTACCTACCCTCAAGTACATCTCTGAAACCCCTTTATCAAGAGAATATACATGGTGATTCTGGTACTCCAAAAGGGGCATCTGAGGCTTATTTGATATTTTGACTCTTGAAATGATCACATTTGAAAACTACCCAGATTTCACGGGTTTGTTTTCATCTTCTCACAATATCGGAAAGTCTGTAATCCTTGTACATGGTTTGATTTGCTATCAATACAGGGAAACCAGTTTTTCTTCACCAAGATCAATGGACTGTTCTTGGGACAAATCTCCTTATGGTCTTTAATGCTGATGTATCATATCAGCAAATAAACATGAAATCAAGAAGAAAAGCATAATGCCTGTTATCAAGAAGGAGCTTATTACATATTTTAAGTTCTACTTAAGGCAAATTAGTTCCTCTAAGAACAGCCGTGCTTCTGTTCTTTCTCTACATGGTCTTCACAGGAATTTTCATCTCCTGACTTCAAAGAGCTTCTTTCTATGAATGATTCTTACTATAGACCATCATCCCTGATTTTGCCTCTAACGGCTTAATGAGATGCCAAATTTAAATAAAACTCCACTTGTCAAAAGCAGAACTTGGACATATTTACTAAGCTCCTACTCCTCCTTACTAGACATTGTGCTTTCCTTCATAATTTGTTGTTTTGATTATACTTTAATTCTCTTAATTCTGTACTTGCAGTCCTCTTTTGCTTTTCCTTTCCTTTTTTCCTTCTATATTAAATATTTTATGTCTTTCTTTTCCTTTCTTTACCATTCAGTCAATCTAATTCAGACCCTTGCCATCTTCTAGTAGTAATGCCAATGAAAATACTGTACAAAAGTACACTATTTCTAGACATCTAATAAATACTTATTAATTGTCTACTATATGTTAGGTACTGGTTTATATGTTGAATAATACAAATGAGTTAAAAAGCTATGGTGCCTGCTCTACTGAATTTATTAGATAGTAAGAGAGATGAACATCAAATAAAAAGTTATTTAAATAAATCCATAATTGCATATTATAATTGCCATAAAAACAAATATTAGAGTTTTATCCTTTTTACATATTGACACATACATTTAAGACATTAATTAATCTCTTAAAATGCACATCCATTCCCCAGTTTAAAAGCTTCACTGAGTCTACATTTTCAACAACGGTATTTCCCAGACCATGCTCCTGGGTTACATCTTCCTCTTAGACATAAGCTGAGAGGAGATCATAATCCCATATGCATTAGCATATTAAGAACTCACGGAAATTGCTATGGTTTGACTTATGTCCCCTTCAAAATTCATGTTAAAACTTCATCCCCATGTGGTGATATCAAGAGGTGGGGCCTTCTGAGAAGTGACTAAGTCATGAAGACCCCGCCCTCATGAATGGATTAATGCCTTACAAAAGGGCTAAAGGAAACCAGTTTAGGCTCTGTTCTTCTGTTCCTTTGCCATGTGAAGACACAGCAACAATTCCATTCAGTGGGTGCAGCAATAAGACATCATCTTGGAAGGGGAGACTGGGCCCTCAACAGACTCTGAACTTGCCGGCACCTTGATCTTGGACTCCTAGCCTCCAGAACTGTGAGAAATAAATTTCCACGGCTTATAAATTACTCGGTATTTTGTTATAGCAGCACAAATGAACTAAGGCAGAGGTCTTGTGATAAATTAAAAAACTACATTTATCTTTGTTCAAACCAATGCTTTCTAGATACCTTTTTAATTAAAAATTTAATTATACATATGGTTGTACATATTTATGGGGTACAGGCAATATTCTAATACAAGTGTACAATGTGTGACAATCAAATCAGAGTAATTGGGATATGTATAACCTCAAACATTTATCATTTCTTTGTGTTAGTAACATTCTAAATCTTTTAAATATTTCAAAATATACAATACATTATTGCTAAATAAGAGTTTCCTTGCTGTGCTACTGAACACTAGAACTTGCTCCTTTGCTCTTAACTGTATTTTTTTACCCATTAACCAACCTTTCCTCATTAGTATTCTGAATTACCCATTTTATGAAAGGGTGCTCTACAAGATTCTGTAGCTTGACATTCAAGTTCTCTTTAACCTCACTTTTCAGTTATTATTTTTTATTTATTTATTTATTTATTTATTTATTTATTTATTTATTTATTTATTTATTTATTTTTGAGACATAGTCTTGCTCTGTCGCCAGGCTGGAGTGCAGTGGCGTGATCTCAGCTCACTGCAACCTCCACCTCCCGGGTTCAAGCGATTCCCCTGCCTCAGCCTCCCGACTAGTTGGGACTACAGGCACATGCCACCATGCCTGGCTAATTTTTATATTTTAGTAGAGAAGGGGTTTCACCATGTTGGCCAAGATGGTCTCGATCTCCTGACCTCGTGATCCGCCCACCTCGGCCTCCCAAAGTGCTGGGATTACAGGCGTGAACTTTTCAGTTTTTCTACCTTCTACTTCCGTGAAGACACTTTCCCTATTCTATGCTCTAGCTTACACTACTCCCAAAACTGAATATCTTTCATCTATTTTCTTCATCTATGTCAACCCTACCAATCTATGGTAAAACTTATATTTTTTAAAAATAATGTTGAATGATTTTTATTTGTTTGTAATTATAATTTGTAAATCTTAAAACATCACAGTAGCTGATGTTACAGAAACCTGAGAGTTGGAAATTTTTGGTTGATAGAATGTTCCGTTTCACTCTTTAATTTATTTAGGTCATTGTCTTCTAGTCATAGTGTGCATTGTTAAACAGAATCCACAGAATTTGAGTTTGGAGCACTTATTGAAGCTTAAATTTGTCTTCTTTTTAAAAATCTTCTGTTCCATATTTATAAATAATGCTGCTTTCCTGGTCTGTCTTCTACTCTTCACCATTATTATAGTCATTGTAACACTAAAGAACATCAACTTATGGATTATAGGATCAAGCTAGAAGCAATTCCTTGAGAGAAGGTTTGTACTAATTAGTGGCATATACAAACTCACTCAAAATCTGTCCTCATCATATCACCTGGGTGAAAAACTATACTATAGTACTTTTGTTTTTCTCTTTCCACACATTCTGTCTTGACATTTTTGTCTGCTAACTTATTTAAATATGCAAATATACATGTAAGGACAGTAGAAAGAAAATTACAACATCAGGTTAAAATTAGCCAAAGTTCAGAGACAAGTTATAATTCAGTAATAAACTATTCCACTTATGTTTCTTGAAGAGTTTGGCTTCCAGGCAAGTTGTGAATCTGACCGAAGAGCAGCATGAAGAAACACATTTCTAAGCATTAGGATACTCTTAAAGATCTAACTTTCATAAGGTAATAACCTAAAGTAATTAGTTTCTGGAATAATATCTGACGGCTTGACCCAGAATAAAAGAATAAAAAGACACAGAATAAAAGAGCAGAGCAGAAGTAGTCAGATAGAGGCTATTTTATTGACAGACTCTCAAGTTTGGAAGGACCCTCAGTCTAATCACTTACCTGATCCTTGAATATGTTACTCAGATGATGTTCTTACACCTTAAGATCTCCTGAGAAATTTTCATACTGTAGTACAAGATTTGTGTTCTTAATGATGAGTCAGTTATCAAGACAAAGATCAATGATTTGGCATGGTCAATTGAGAAGCCAGAGGTGTGTATAGTACTTTTAAGTGTGTTTTAATCAAATACTTTATTTAATAAAACTTTGAGTATACTGATGGTCAAAATTTATTTTGTTAAAATTTCCACTTTATGTGAAGCATTTTACTCCACAGCTTCTTCCAGAGATTTGAGTAGGAGCTTTAGTAAGCACTAGTAGGAAATCATTTTCTATGCAGTTGTCTCATCCCAGAGATTCCTTGCCTTTTGTGATGAGACGCAATGTTAATTTGGTGCCCTTCACAACACATGATAAGAGACCCATCTTTTCTATCTGATGTAAACAATGTAGAGAAAGCATTTTAAAATGATATTTCATGCTGTTTTATACTCATTCTTCAATCATAACTATAGATAACTTCTGATATCTTCTAAGTTTATTAGTATTTTAATTAATGCTGATGATGGCTGTACTTGTGCCTTCGGGATACTTAGAACAAATGCTACAATTTTGAGACTCAACTAAATAACCGGGGTTTTGTTGTGATAATCTTTTAATAAACTAAGTTGCTTTGGGTATAAATTTAGGCAGTTACTTTATAATTAGAAAGATTTTTAAGAGATTCATGAAACATACAAGCCTGCTTAATGTCCCCCTCAGGGTGAAAGAAGAGTTAAAATAAAAGAATTAATTTAAGAGTCCTTCTGCAAGGAAGTTAAAGGCATGTGTGAATGCATTCACAGATTTAACAATTGTTAAATGAAAGGTTCATGAATGCTTGAAATGGAAGAATCAGAAGCTCATTTAAAAACGGAATGATTTTGTTACCATTTTGAATTTTTTTTTTACTGTTAGTCTATGATATGGGATCAAAGTACAATTTCAAAAAACAATTTACAATATCTTGAATATTTAAATACTTATCCTGATTCATGTTTTAATAAGTGCCATAAATGAAATTTATTCATTTCTTCCTGAAATGAAATGTAATTGTTACTGAATTAAATTATTTAGAAAATGATGAAAGGCAACAAGATTTGAATGAATTAAGAGAATAGAATGAAAATAGCATGCTCAGATAATGGGGTCCTGCTGGTGGACAGAATTTAATCAAAAGAAACCACAGTGCTACCAGTGTAGTTGTTTCTAAAATTCCACTCTGAATATGTATACAATTCTTCACTGGCTCTCTGCTACCTACATATTACATACTGCTGAGCTGGACATACAAGCCTCTGGCATGACATCAGTCTCCTCTGGGACCACACCCATACAGGCACCTTATGTCCCATGCCTTTGCACATTTGTGTTTTCCTATTTCTTCTCCTGAACTGTCTGCATGTTCATCTTTCCTGAGTTACTTTCCTTATCATTTCCAACTAAACTCAAGGATTAACTTAATAGAAAAATTTCCCTCCAATCCATTATAGGTTGAATGCTGTTCCTCCCAACATTCATTTTTTGAGTCCTAACCGTCAGTACCTCAGAGTGTGACCTTATTTGGAAAGGGGTTGTTGCAGATATAATTGGTTAAGATGAAGTCATACTGGAGTATGCTCCAATGTGATTGATGTCCTTCTAAAAAGTAGGCCTTGTGAAAAGACAGAGGTCCACAGAAGGAAGATGATGGGAATAGGCACAAGGTGAAGATGGCTATCTAGAAGCCAAGGAAAGAGTCCCAGAACCACACATCCTTTTCTCACAGCCCTCAAAAGTAGCCAACAGTGATTTGCCTTGATTTGGGGCTTCCAGGCTCCAGAACTGTGAGATAATGAATTTCTGTTGTTTAAGACATCCAGTTTGTGGTATTTGTTATGGCAGCTCTAGAAAATTAATACGACACCTGTCTTCAGCTTCTTCTCTGACATCTATAGAACCTAGCGCCCAACTCTGGCATAGACTTATTACCATTGTTTTCTTGTCAATCTCTAGAGGTAGCATGAGCTGTTTATTAGACCACAGACTGTCTTTTATTTGTACTCCTAATAGATGGCAGACGTTGCATGGCAGATGTACAATACGTTCTCGGTAAAATTCTGTTTTGTACAGATAAATGAATAAATAAATAAAGCAAATGTATAAATTTTATTTGGAATTAGATTCATCAATCTGTTGAAGAGGATTTAAAACTATATTTTCAGATACAGGTAAAAAAATGTTCAATAAGATTACAAAATTAGATACTCTAAAAAACATGTATGATTCCACAGAGAGAACAAAACCAATAAGGTGCCCACTCATTTTCAGAAATAAACATCCAGAAGAAAGAATTCCCAGTGTTTTTGAGCCATGCACATAGTGATTATAATAAACTACTGGAGCCTAAAAACTTGACCCAAAGGATCAAGTAAAGATTTCAAAAATGTCTTGAAAAATGGATATGATGGACATCCTGTGAAAATGAATGGGTGTATCCCATTCAGATGAAGCAGAATGAGATATAGTGGAAAAGAGACAGCACTTTATGTTAACGTGGATATCCTAAATTCATCATGGATGTAAATTGAAGAGCTTTTGAGAGAGGATAAAAATAGAAGTTATATTACCCTAGAAAATACACTATTAGCTACTAGATCATGTGAAATATATTTGGGTGATACTTTACTAATGAGTATTAGTACACTGGCACAGAGACAAAAAATAAGAGTACTGAAAGAACTATTTAGATATTTTGGACACATAATTCTACTCAATCAGAATTTTGTTATTTAAATTACTATTTATTTTCTTCAGAATATAAAAATTATATATGTTTATTATTAGGAATTTTGAAATTATAGAAAAGTATAAACAAGAAAATAAAATTCATAATATTACTATGATCTGGAAATAAAGCACTATTAATGTAGTGGATTATTTCCTGTCATTCATTTAAGGTTGCACCACTAAGAAATACATACACAAACACACACACACCAACACACAAATATATTATTAAGAATTAATACATTGTTTTGTGTTATGCTTTTTAATTTAGCATTATACTGTAAATATTTTTCTTATATCATTAAATATTCCTTGAAACATATTTTTTGAAGACTGAAATATTCTGTTGTGATATGTCTACTAATTTATTTGGCCAATCTTTTTCCTATACTAGGAAATTATATTATCATTTTTTCCAAATTATAATTAATGCCTTAGTAAGCAACCTAAAATATAAACTTGTGTACATTTACTAGGTTGAAAGGATTTGAACACCTTTCCTGATTAAGTATTGCAAAATTGCTCAATTATTTTTACCAATGTATACTCCCCAAAGTATTGTATATGAATGTCAATTTTCTTGCACCAGTGCCAACAGATGGTAGGTTTATTTTCAATCTTTGTCAGTTTAGTGAAGCAAAGTGTAAAGTGTTTTAAGTCTGTATCTTTATTTGTTATGCCTTTGATTTATGCTTATAATATTAGTTTGTTGATTTAACTCAATGGACTACAAACAGGAAACTATTTTTTCACCATTCACTGCCTTTAAACATCATTTCTGGGAATTCCCTTCTCATATCTTGAACAAGATCATCTGCCAATGCCATAGCTTTGCAATTTTAGTTATAGGAACTGTCTCATTTTGATAATTAGGCTAATTCTCAGGTAGAGTTCCAGCACAGCGTATAAACAATCCAGATATTTTTGGAAGTTTACTACTGGCCATGGTTTTTGAGCAGGTGGATCCATTATAAGAGAACCATGTAAATGATTAAATAAAGGGTACATCTTTACATGTTGAAGACTAATGGAATTTACAGCATTTTACTATGTTATCTTTTATTTGGTTGTGTATTTTTAGGGAAGTGTATTTATAATAGCATGATAAATGGGAAAAAATATTTATTTTTGTTTTCCATTAGTGACAGTGGAAAACAAAATCTTTTCAAATGGAAATGTCTCTTGGTAATGGTAGCACTTCCATTGAGTGGGCTTGAAATTTTGCACTAAGTCTTAGATCAAGAATATTCATATATCTTATTGACATAGAATGCCACACACCAAATAATTCCTTAGCAATTTAAATTCAATGTTTCACATTCTTTCTTGAACCCATTTGGAACTCAATCCACCTCCGGCAATTATAGTGAGATTAACATATGAATGCATTCAGGACAAATCCTTTTTTTATTTCACATTTTCTAGATATATGGAGAACAAAACAAGGTACAGAAATGAATATCAATGGAGACAAAATGTGCCTTATTTCTCATTAAGTAGTGACAACTATTTTCCTAGACTGTCTCTGAACCAAGAGCCAAATCTAACCTGGAGCAGAAAAGTAACATAATTTCATCATTCACCTGCACCACCTACTCAGTCTTTAAGGATAGTAGAAAAGCAATCATTAAATGAGTTTATATATATTGTACATGTGTATGTATATACGTGTGTATTGCAGTTGAGAGCATATGGTTTTGAAGCAGGGGAAAAGATTGGCACTTGGAAATAAGTAAATATATTAGATAATGTATAGTAGTCATTTAACCTTCTTAGGTTAAGCATTTTATTTATATTTTAAAAATATATTTTCCCCAATCATAGTATAGGAAACATATTTAGTATAATAAATATTTTTTTTCTGCTTGCCTCTGAGTCATCATGAGTATTGATGGGCTGTTTGGTAAAAAATTACAATAGACAGAATTGGGTAGAGGACAGTAAGTAGTTAAAGGGCATCTTAGCATTTTAGAGAAATTTTCCACTTTGAAAAGAAGTATAGTGAATACATACAATCATACAATCTCAATATCAGAGTATCAGACAAAAGGCTTTTTTTTCTTGTTACAAGTTTGCATTTCAAGTAAGTCTCATTAAACTGTTTTCCTCAGTAAGTTTTTCCCTCTGTACAGACTCTTAGCCACTGTTGTTTTCACTGTACTTTAAACTTATAACAATGTTTAACATATATTGTCATTATTTTCTTCCCCAAAACTGACCTTAAGGTACTTACACCTTCTAGCTAATGAATCAACACTTTTCCATCTCCTACACTAAACCTTTGGAAGCATCATCTACTCTATATTTTCTATCATTTCCCACTTTCAATGTCACAAATAAGTCCGATTTTTAAATGTGGCTCCTCCTTTTTTAACAATGCTGGAATGTTGGACGTTGTCTTCTTCTCTCGCTTTGACATGTTAAATTGCTTTCTAATTGGTTTCCTCATGGCCTACCCTACATATATGGTCAACTTCTTCCTGCCCAACACACACCCATGATGCCTTTGCATTCTTCTGTGCTTTTGCAAGTGTTTTTCTCTGCTAGGAATAATCTTTACTCTTGGAGAAATCAATCATCATCTTTAAGACAGTTCAAATGTCACTCCTTCTGCAGATCTTTCCCAACTTCCTCAGGATGTAAGTTACTCTCTTCTTTTGCTCTTAGAGCACTTTCTAACATTTATTGTGGTAAGCTGTCAAGCTGTATCTGAGGATTTATCTTGACCCTAACCTGCTCATTCCTGACTAACACAGACAATTCTAGAATTCTTTGTTTTGAAAATAGCCATTCCTAGCCAACTGGTAATTCAAATTTATTTTTAAAGTTTTATCAGAAAGAAAAGTCCAAGCATAGTCATACTTTACTAGACATTATATATGGGTGACTTCTAAATGACAACACATCTTCCTAATAAAATATCTTCTATGGTGACACTTATGTTCTAAATAATACAGTGGTAGGTTATAATAAACATGACCAGACAACAACTCTGCTTCCTTTAACAACAGAATATCTTGTTATTCTTAGTAAATCTATGGCTCAGAAATGCTTTTCTGTTCGAGTACAAAAGGAATATATAACATTAAAAAATTATTTGTCATTTATACATTACAATTATGCTCTATAAACAATAAGGTCAGGTTTAATAGAGCTAAAGGCACTAATATAATTATATTTTCAGTCACAAAGATTTAAAACAACCAAGGTCTATAGTATATCTCTGTGAAATAATAGTTACCCTATTTTTCTGCTTTAATCTCAGAATGGTTGATCATGCCACTGCAAAATTTAGTAAACATTATTAAATAAATGTCTCATATCCCAAAGTATTCAAAGCTGGTTGCTGAGATATCTCACAGTATTTACATTCATGACTGTGTGCACGCACACACAAAAAGACACACACATACACACACATAAATATCTTCTAATGAACATCTAATCTAAAGATGCTAAACACACCCAATATAAAATATATGATTATATAAAATTATTTTACTCATAAAATGTTTGCCACTAAAATTATTGGTTTGCAAATCTTTTCACTGAATATTCTATGTTACTTAGTTATATATAACTTGTATAAAGCGGGATGATTATAACTATATTAAGATGTCAAGAAATCCTCATTCTAACCCTAATTCTGATGCAAACCAATAAGTGTCCTAAACTATTTGATATTTAGTTTTTCATATGTAAAATAATAATTTTTGACTGGGATTGTTCATATCTTCTCCAAAAGTAATACTTACAATTCCAATTATTTCATGTACTCACTGTACTTTATTCAATTTATAACCTTAAGGATTTTAGGCTGTTTTTCTTTTGAATTTTTATGTCACACAACTCACATAAAAACACACACCTACACATATGTTTTTAGATTTCTGTTCTTGCTCTTTTAAAATTATGTTGCAGTCTCCATTCACTGTGTAAATCTCAGTGCCACTTTCTGAATAATTTATATGGGCTTACACACACGATGGAAGTTCATTTTGAAATGTGGTGAGGCTTCTAAGTAGGAGAAGGGTCTGATCAGATTTGCGTTTGTATCTTGCTGCTCTGTGGAGAATAGTTTGAAGAAGGTTGGGAAACTAATTAGAAGGCTCCTGAAGAAGCTGTGGCCAGAAAGGAGGTACAGAAGAAAGGAGTGAACACAGCAAAAAAAAATCCAGTGAATAAATGACTAAATTAGAGTCGTAATCAGCAAGACTCGGTGACTGGCTAGTCATGGTTGGTAAGTCTTCTTTAGCTTGCCCCTATTCTGAATACTTTTGGAGGCTAGTAGGATTTGGTTATTAATTCTTCCCTCTCTTCCTCATACCTGTCTCTGTGCTCTCTTTCTACGCTAATCACTGTCAAATTTCTGCTTCTCATCACTGGTTTTCATCTACACTGCATTTGGTGGTCTGGCCTCTAGTTCCACTTCTAGTCTCTAGTATCTCTCTTTTGTCCATGATTCTTTTCTTTTCTTTATTTCCTCTTCTTTTCCTGCTCTTACTCTTTCACGTCTTAGATTACATGTCACCTCCTGGATTATGGAGGTGCCAGATTTAGCGAACAAAGAAAAACAATCAAACAAACAACAAAAACCCCAGGATACCCAGTTATATGTAAATTTCAGATAAACAATAGATAGTATAGGAATGCTCCATGCCATATTTTGAACATATCTATATTAAATTTTTTAAAAAATTTAAGCATAACTTGGCATTGTATATTTTATCTGCCAGTATAGATTAGGAGCCCCTGCTAAATGCTCCTGCATAGCTCAGCGAGCTCAGCACTTTCCATGTCATGTAGTAAAATTGTTGACACGACCCCCTTACCCACTAGCCTGTAGAACAACATGCAAGTTTGCCTTTGGTCATTGCAGTTCCTCTAGTACCTAGTACATATAATGGATACTTAATAAATATTCGTTATTTATTATTTACATATATACAATATTTACAATGAATATTGTATATATTTATGAATACTTCCACTAGTCTGCTCTGTTTAGGGCATTAGCTGTTGTTATGGGCTGAGTTATGTTTTCCCCAGATTCATATGTTGAAGCCTAACTCCCACTGTGACTGTATTTGGAGACAGGGCTGTTAAATCAGTTTAGTCTAAAGCTGCCTCCTTACATATTAAAGTTCGGACTAAAGGTTTTCTGTACACCGTGAACTGTAACAAGTGGAGATGTAAACCGAATATAGCCCACACCTGTGCCAATCGCTGAGTTTTGGCCAATCACATGTAGCCAGCTGCTCGAACCCTGTTCGAATAAGGCAAACGCAGAGCTGTAATCAACCCAGTTGTTTCTGTACCTCACCTCTGTTTTCTGTAACTCACTTTCCTTTTGCTGTCCATAAATCTTCTACCACGTGGCCGTACTAGAGTCCCCATGAATCTGCTGGGATTCTGGGGGCTGCCCAATTTGCTAATCATTCATTGCTTAATTAAACTCCTTTAAATTTAATTCGGCTGAAGTTTTTATTTTAACAGCCTTTAGAGAGGTCACAAAGTTGAGGCCCCAATATGAAAGGGTGGGTGTCCTTATAAGTAGAGGAAGAAGGAACACTAGGGATGTGTACACACAGAGAAAAGTCCCCATGAGGACACAGCAAGAAAGGAGCCATCTGCAAACCATGGAGAGAGGCTTCAGAATAAACTAACCCTGCTAGCACGTTGTTCTTGGACTTTCATCCTCTAGAACTAGGAGGAAATTAATTTCTGTTGCTTAAGCCACCCAGTTTGCGTTTTGTTATGGCAGCCTTGGAAGACTTATCCAGCCATCCATGGTATGTAGAGCCATCGTAAGTCATTGTGCTTCTTTCCTTCTGTTTAGAAAACTGACCAATCATATAGCAGAACCTCTAACCTCTCATTACCTATTTCCTCCATTTGGTTGCTTTCTTCCTTTCTTCAGTAGCGTTCTGTTGCGATGCTGCTCATATCTGTAAACACTGGATAGTTATAAAACCAGGTTCTAACTAACAGAAGACCTTTTTTACTGTACACTTAAGTGCATTCAGTTTGCTTAATGATAATTCTTTGTTTAATAGCATAAATCAGCAGCCAGTTTCTTCTCTGGTGATTGACGTCTTGAAAATTCAGATTTGTAGCTACCATCGTACACAAATTAAACTTGTTTTTGGCAAAATATGACTTTGTATCTTCAGTAACTAGCTACTTATTAAATTAAATGAGATGTAAATTACCTAGCACAATTAACCAGTAAATTGTCCAGTTAACCAGTAAACAGCTCACTTTTCCTTTGATAATAAAAATGTAAATCCTAGTCGGAACAATTGAAAAAAATGAACACAAAGGCCTACAGTCAAATAAATTAACTTTGTAAAAGTGTGCTCCCAATCTTATTACAATCTTTTGCTCTTTGATGTTGTATTCATTCTGAGGCTACACAGTTTAAATCATCCTACAGCTGCTAAGCAGGCTTGGCAGTAGTAGAAAGATGGCCTCAAGCTGTTCTTATCCTTGGTGGGTAGAAAGAATTTCTTCTTCTACATTCCTGGGCTTACAGGGGACCAGCTGAAAGCCCTATGGCTGCCCCTTCTGTGACTAATATATTTAATTATTGTGCTTACCCTTAGCTTGGCCTGCCTTCTGCTAGCCCCCAGCAAGGCCAGGAAAAACTGTATGGTTTATATTATGATATTTGCTAGCTAGTACCTATCTCCCCTCTATCTCTCATTTTCTAAGTCAGAGAAGAATATATGGAAAAAGCAACTTAATTTTCTTTCTCTATGTCCTTTATGCATAAGCTCAACCTAATCTTAACAGTGTTCTTTCCCATCAGCATCGTTTTACCTCTGGTTACCATAGTGACCAGCTACTGCTATCTTGCTTTTAGTCAAGCCTCTCAAATCCTTTTTATGGTTCAATACAGGAATTTTGTATTATACCCAGTAACCTAAAAGCTGCTATTTTTGGCATAATGATAGTCCGATTTTCCTCTTTAAGGGGTTTCTCACTTGGCCATCTTTTTCTAGGTCCTGTTTGTTTCCAAGCTGTAAAGAGTCTTCAAGAACTTTCTCCTGCCTATCTACTTTTTTCTGTCTCCAGGGTCCACTTAAGTTTTTTTTCTTCTCCGTCTGCCAAGATTTAAATGTGTAATTCCTGATAGTTTATTAAATAAAGCAGTTTAGCTCTTTCTGTGTCTTATTTCTCTCACATAAACTCTCCCTGGGGGGCCTTGCCTTTACAAGGAACAGAACCCCAACTATGTTGATTTTGAATAAAAATAGTCTTTCTTTTTCTCTCTCTCAAAGGGGTATTATTCAGTCTCCCTAAGCAACGGGCTCATACAGCAGCCTACTGATAAAGTAACACTTTGTGTGATAAGAAAAACACACAAAGGCAATTTTTCTAAAAGTAGGATTTTTATTTCAAAGAGTTTCAAGTTTCAATTTTATAAGATACTTAATGAATTGACAAAAGAAAAGCAAGGAAAGGAGTAAAAAGATGAAGAAAAATATTTAAAAAATAGATTTGTATCCTTTTCAAAGGTCCCGTGAAATACTTAGTTGTAGATCAGTACTAGCTCTGGCGCAGGTAAACAGGATGATAAGAAGGCAAGACCATGGCTTATGAGATGACAGGGTCAGGGTGCAAATCCCAGCTCTGCCAATTACCAGCTCTATCATTCTAGTTACCTTCCCAATAAAAGAGAAACGTTCCCTCTAAATAAAGCTGAGTGAAGTAATCAATGCAATATTACTTATTAGAACTCGGTACATGGCCATTTTTGGTGGTCTCAGTGAGACATAGATGGTCCTCCTTAAGCAATTCAGCCTTCATTTGACACTAAAACCGATCTCAGTTAGCCCGGACAAGATGTGTCATCCTCTGGAATAAGATTAAGCCATTTCTGCCAAATAGTCAGATTTCCTATTTGACAAGTGCAATAGAGTCCACAATCAAATTCCCTAGGACGAGGCTGTGAAATAAACGTAGACCAAAGCCCATCCTTCCCTTTGCCTCCTGTCTTACAAAGCAAAAGAGTAAAGTCCAGCCCTAATATTTATTAAAAGACTCTCAGCTTCTTAGTCTTTGATCCAAAACTCTGGTATGAGACTGTGGTGAGTTCAAGGATTTTGGAGCCAATCAAGGAAAAGACACAACCACAAGATGGCAGTATTGCACAACAGTCTTTATTAGGCAGCACTTGGACAGGTTTGCAAGAGTTCTGGGAAGTGTCTAACACTGGAAGACCTTCCAGATACAATAGCATGGGACCACTACATAGAAGTAAATTAGGGCAAGGAAATTCTGGGAAAGCAGGGAATTGGACAGGGGGTTTATATGTCTAGCTGATGTCACTCAGCAGCCATGTGGGGGAGTCTCTGGGTCAAAGCTACAAAGGGTAGCATCAAATAGTCACAGGGTGTATTAGTCCATTTTTTTCATATTGCTGTGAAGAAATACCTGAGACTGCGTAATTTATAAAGAAAAAGAGATTTAATGGACTCGCACATCTACATGGCTAGGAGGCCTCACAATCATGGTGGAAGGCGAGGGATCTTTAGAGCAAAGGCATGTCTTCCATGGTGGCAGGCAAGAAAGCCTGTGCAGGGGAACTGCCCTTAAAAAGACCATCAGATCTCGTGAGACTTACTATCACGAGAACAGCATGGGAAAAACCCATTGGCATGATTCAATTACCTCCCACCGGGTTCCTCTCACAACACGTGGGGTTTATGGGAGCTACAATTCAAGATGAGATTTGGGTGGGGACACAGCTGAATCATATCACAGAGTTTGTCTAATCTCTGGCTAGTGGATGTTAAGTGAAGTTTTGTAAAGAATGCAAAGCAGGCAGACTCAAGTAGCTTACAGTATAATAATTTGGGCTATATGTAAACCAATCGGAGATGTAAGAATTTGAGTTTGGCACTGGCAGGCTTGGAACTAGCTATGAAGAAGTAAACAGTATAAAGACCAATACAAAACGGTCACCTTTAACTCCTTTCTATAAAAAAGACTCATCCTTTCAGAACCTTGGTTTACAACTTATTGTCTCACATTAATCCAAAGGTTGATAATATCAAAGGCAGTGTAAAGATAATGATGGTGATGATAATAATTACAATGGCTACATTAAATAGGCAAGGGCCTACTGTGAGCCTCAACATGGAGAAAGAAGAGAAAGAACCCGCAGCCTGGTCCCCTTTCCTCAGATAAGGCAGCAAAGTCCCAAAGCCCTGACTAAGTGAATTCATATTCAAATAGGTGATGGCTTTACTATAAAAACTGTATTTATTCACCACACACACACATTTATATTAAAATTAACCCAAATTTTCTGTAACTTTCCCAGTAAAAATTTTTATCTCTCAGAAGATGTTTTGTTTCTTGGAAAGAGAGTCATTACCTAACTTATTCCCAAACACTGATAAATTATTTTTGAAAACCTGCTCTTGATGATAAAAATGTCTCTTTGTCATTCAAATACTACTGGATTCTGTTAAAGTCTGAAGAAAATATTAAATAATTTTATTTGTGTAAAAAGCTAAAAATAGAAAAGCAGTAATTATAAATAATATTCCTTGTTTTCTAAGAGATGAAGTATAGCCAAATGACTTAGCAAATGTTAAAACTTTAAACCTACTTGGTTTACTGAATAAATCAATAATTTTCTATTCTTAGTGAATTGGTCAGAAAAAGTAGTCAAATCTTACGAGAATTCAAAAAGTACATTACAGAATACTTTTTCTGTAGTGTTTAATCTCCTAAATTTCAAATGTTATTTTTGGAAAGGGAAATTGTGAAGTAATTGATTTCAACATGTTATCATTAGACTTGTAGGAAAGCATCAAAATTATTATTAAAAAATGGAACAATGCTAATGTTACTAAATGTATCCATTTTTCTCAGCACCATAATTTTGAGCATTTTAACCAGCCAAAGTGAGCTAGACTTACAATTAAATTTCTATTGTTTTATTGAATCTAAAAAATCATTTAATCAAAAATAAATTCATGACCCAATAGTGATAAGGTGTGGGGTGGTAGGGGGAGAGAGGCAGAGAGAGGTAGAGAGAGAGATTGAAAAGGAAGTTTTGCAAGGAAGGGAGTGAAACAGATAGGGAAGGGAAGGGAGTGGGAGAGAGAAAGAGAAAGGGGCGAGGAATAAAAAGGAAGCTTCTTGAAAGAATGCTAATACCATGTAGAAAAATGATAGGATATGTCCATCTTGCAGTCCCAAATGAGAATTCAGTCAAGGACCATCAATGGAAGTTATAACTATCGGGTAAGAAAGTTGTTAGAGTCAGGGTATTCACACACTTTCAAAACCCACACGTTATTTACTAATTACAAAGGGGAAAATGTACTATGCAAGAATTTAGCATCACCTCCACTAAGTGGTCAAATTTAGTATCACCAGCTGTGGGACAAATTAATATAATATGCCTTCTGATGTGATAGAATAAGAAGTACAAGCACCAACAATCTAGTAGTCTTGCCCAAATGGATAATCTAAATACAATAATGAAGAAATAATTAACAAATCCAGTATATGGGACCTTTTAAAAGATGACTGGAGAAGACTTTTGAAAAAGTCAATGTCATGAAAAACAAACATATTGAAGAAACGCAGAGAAACTACTGTAGCATGAACACTGATTGGATTAAAAACAAAACAGTCATAAAACGCATTTGTGGGACCACTGGGGAAATTTAAATATGAATTATATATTAGATATTATTATGGAATTATTACAAATTTTCTTAATCCTGATAATGTTGTTATAGAAAACCACCTGATAATGGTGGTTATAGAAAAGACTGTCCTTAATTTAGGAGAGGTAATATGAAATATTTAAAGAGAAAGTATCATAATATCTGCAACTTACATAAAACTAATGTGGCCCAATGTTGGCAATTGGTGAATCTAGGTAAAGATTATATAGGTGGTTTTTTTCCCTATTTTAAACAGTTTTTTATAGATAGTTTCTGAAAAATCTAGAAACATTTTATTGTTCTCATGTTTATTGTATATCACCATTGAATAAACATGCTATTTATCTACATAACTTAAAAGAAGTATTTATCAATCATTTTGTCTATAGTCCACTAAAATTGGAGTAAAAAATGTCCGAAGCATAAAACCAAATTAAATTTCTATTGCTAATTGCTTCCTATTTCCTATAGAAACAGGAAGTAAAGAAATAGAAAGTAAAGAATTCAAAACTCTTATTCAGAAATTTTACTTAAAGAATAATTCTACCCATAAAAATCTATCCAGAGTTAAATATGTATAAAGTCATGCATAATCATTTATAAAAGCAAAGAAAATTTAGAAGAACTTAAAATTTAGCCATAGAGAAGTGGTTAAACAAATATAGAATGCACTTAGAATGAAATACTATATAGCCATTAAAATGATATTGTAGATAATGATGATAAGAAGTTCATATTGTTTATATTAGTTCACTGGTTCATATACCTCTTACTCAGAAATAATGGTCATGTAAAACTCACATACTGTATTATAATTTTTTAATTAAAATGATATTTATTTAAAAAATCTTTGCTATGTATTTCTAAGAGTAAAAAAAGCTCAACAAACTGCATATTCAAAATTATCCCTTCTCATGGGTCCATGGTATGTGTATTTGTGTGTGAAAGGGTGTTCAGATAGAGGTAACTGAAGTTTAACAGGGGTAATCTATGACAGCATATGGATGCTTTAAATTTCCTTTATTTTGACTTTGTGTATTTTTTAATTTTTCTGTAATGTCTGTGTTTTGCTTTAGTAATAAGATAAACAAACTAATATAAAACAAAAAAAGTTAAATAGGAACTTGGATTGCTGATAAATAAAAGTGACACTCCCAACCTTAATGTTTTGCTATTTATGTCATTTCAAGCAGAGCTCCAACTTTTGAGGTTTCTTATTACAAATAAAAGAACCACCTCATCAACTCAAACTCCTATTTATAATAACCTAAAAACTACAATAGGATTATTTAGGAGACACTAACACTAGCTGATTTGGTTGGTGGGTGATCAGTACAATTAACAATAAAAAGAAAGTATGATGACATGGTTTCTGAGATGGAAAACTTCTGCTATTATAGATGCATTATCTGATGCAGAGAGCCAAATGCCTTTGAACAAAATGACATTTTTAGCAAAGGCACTGTTTTTCTGCACAAAAACAGGTGCAGTATTGAGAAATAAGTGGAAGAGGTTTTTAGTGTTAGCAAAGAATGGTTTGATAGTTTAAAGAAGAGCAGTGTTGGGCATGACATATAGCACCAAAATTCAGGGGAAATTTGAAGTTACAACAGGAGAGGCCCCAATTTACAACAATTTTATTTTAGCATTCTTCAGAACTAAAATAAAAAATAAATTGACAGTCACTTGTAGCTAACAAAGATGAATCAGGTACTCAGTTAATGCAAATAAGGAAACATGAGTTGAAAATAACAAATAATCCAATCATGTCATTTTTCCTCCTTTCCTGGAGGACTAAAATAAAATTACTTCACTGACTTAATTTTACACTCTCTTCTCTGTCCCTGGGTGAATAATGTGCCATTTCATATAATCTGAAGAAAGTCGTGTTCACAGAGAAGTGGAACAAGGAACAATTATAAGCTTAATTGCATGTCTAACAGGGAACATCGAGTATCATCAGGAATGTTGCCAGAATTCCATTAAAGAGCTCTGAATTAAGAGTCAAGAGAAGTGAATTCTAGTCTCAATTCTGCCATTAAGTAGCCACACCATCTGAGTCAAAGCATCTTTCTTCACATGTCCTCATTTATAAATAGAGCACACTGATCCTCATTTTTGTGATTCTCTAACTCTAAATGTCTTAAATAGATAAGAAAATACATGTTCTATGTATTTTTTCTTAAATTGTCTTTTCTGCAGAAACACATCTAGATTTCTTCTTACACTGAATCTCTTCTAGAAATTAGATATCCCTATCACATTTGCCTGGCACAGAGCCTCTGGATCAATTCCTGGGCCATTGATTAATTCCCACTTTCTCAGGAATGTATGGAATCCCTATTAACCATAAATATGCTTTATATCTAAGGTGTTAAAGCGGTTTACTCTATTGAATTATCTTCATAAAAGTGTGTCAGTTGCAGCCCCATCCTCATTCACATTTAATTTTTAGTTCAAGTAAACTATTTTTGTATATAAAAAGGAGACAGATGAGCTCTTCATTTTGTCAAAATTTAGAATCAAAATATTGCAAGTATATATTAAGCCCAATTGAGGATTGAAGAATTCTGTTTTCTTCAGTATGGGACTTTATTATTATATTTACTTAAATCTAATCTTTCTAGATTATTGTCCCTGCTTGTCAATATGAAACTTAAAAAAAAAATTCTCTTGCAACAGAATGTTAACATACTGGCCTTTAAATAATTGCTCTTTTAAAGTTCTGTGAATTTGGGAAAACTATTGGATCCTTTATTTCTAAGTTTTCAGGGACTTTTTAAAAACCTGACCAGAGCTTTTGGAATTTCTCACTGACTGCATATTTTAGTCATAACAGTGTTCATCTTTCCTTGAGCAATTAGCTGTATGTATTTTTTTTCCTATTTTTCATTAGATTGTATAAATCTATCGAACTTTAAAAAATTCTAAACAACCTTTAAAAAATCTTTTTTTGCCCTAGTATTAAATATTTCCTTTATTTAAAAAAATACTTAGCTTTTTCTTGAAGTTATCTTCCAGACATTTTTAAATAAAGTCAGTATTTTAAAAACTAGCTAATTATTATTACTACTAAATTGGAATTACTTTTGTAACATGTAATACTTTTTTTAATTGAGAGTCTGTTTTCCTTTTTTATTTCATTTTCTAGGCACTGAATGGCTCAAATAATCGTTCCATTGGTATAAAAGAAATCAAGCAAAACACTTTGTCTAGTATTTTAAATATATTAACTAGTTAGCAATAAACATGTTATTTTTGTTCTATAAGGAGAAAATTTAGGGACAGTAGAGAGGACATTTTCACATTTTACTTGGAAGTACCCAAATAACTTCTCACTAATAATAAGCAAGATCTTGTAATAATGTAGCTCCTATTTCATAAGTGCTTATAAACTGCCCAGAATATCTAATGATATTCTCCCTCTTTCAAAATTCATCAATAGAGAATCCTTGTATAGATTTGCTAACGTTCATAGATGGAGACACCTTTTAATACGTTGGACATTGAACATTTTGTCCCAGATAATGTTTTTCAAATTGGTTCTGCAATAGCAAAGTGAACACCTTTCAAATGTACAACGCAAACAGAAAGCTACCATTGAAGAAGATGTCTAAATACATTTATCATTCTCTTTTTCAGAGGGCTAAGTTAGGAACAGTTTATTTCCTGTTAGCATCCTCCAAATAAGCACATTTTCTTGTGTTTCTTCCACATTTTGGTAAAAAAAAATAGTAAGTTTATACTTGATACGGTTAGGCTATATCTCCACCCAAATCTTATCTTGAATTGTAGTTCCCATAATCCCCACATATTGTGGGAGGAACCTGGTGGGAGGTAATTGAATCATGGGGGCAGTTACCCACATGCTGCTGTTGTTGTAATAGTGAGTGAGTTCTCATGAGGTCTCATGGTTTTTTTTGGGATGGGGGGAACGGAGTCTTGCTGGAGTGCAGTGGCGTGATCTTGGCTCACTGCAAGCTCAGCCTCCCAGGTTCACACCATTCTCTAGCCTCAGCCTCCCGAGTAGCTGGGACTACAGGCACCCACCACCACATCCGGCTATTTTTTTGTATTTTTAGTAGAGACGGGTTTCACTGTATTAGCATAAGTTGGTCTCAATCTCCTGACTTCATGATCCGCCTGCCTCAGCCTCCCAAGGTGCTGGGATTACAGGTGTGAGCCACTGCACCCGGCCGAGATCTCATGGTTTTATAAGGAGCTTTTTCCCCTTTTTCTCGGCACTGCTTGCTGCCGCCATGTAAAGATAAATATTCTTGATTCCCCTTCTGTTATGATTGTAAGTTTTCTGAGGCCTCCTGAGCCCTGAATTGTGAGTCAATTAAAGCTCTTTCCTTTATAAATTACCTAGTCTCAGGTATATCTTTATTAGTAGTATGAGAACAGACTAATACAGTAAATTGGCACCAGGTAGTGGGGCGCTGCTCTAAAGATAGCTGAAAATGTGGAAGCTACTTTGGAACTGGTAATAGGCAGAGGTTGGGACAGTTGGAAGGGTTCAGAAGAAGATAGGAAAATGTGGAAAAGTTTGGAACTTCCTAGAGACTTGGAGGACTCAGAAGACAGGAAGACGTGGAAAAGTTTGGAGTTGCCTAGAAACTTGAATGGCTTTGACCAAAACGTTAATAGTGATATGGACAATAAAGTGCAGGATGAGGTGGTCTCAGATGCAGATGAGGAACTTGGAAACTGGAGTAAAAGTCACTCTTGCTAAGCAAAGAGACTGGTGGCATTTTGTCCCTGTCCTTGAGATCTGTGGAACTTTGAACTTGAGAGGGATGATTTAGGGTATCTGATGGAAGAAATTTCTATGCAGCAAAGCACTTAAGAGGGAGCAGGGAATAAAAGTTTAAAAAATTTGCAGCCTGACAATGCTGTAAAAAAGAAAAACCCATTTTCTGGAAAGACATTCAAGCCCACTGCAGAAATTTACATAAGTAACCAGATGCCAAATACTAATCACCAAGACAATGGGAAAATGTCTCCAGGGATGTCAGAGACCCTCATGGCAGCCCCTCTCGTCACAGGCCTGGAGGCCTAGGAGGGAAAAATGGTTTCTTGGGCCAGGTCAAGGGCCCCCTGCTGTGTGCAGCCTCAGGACTTGGTGCCCTGCGCCCCAGCTGCTCTAGCCTTGGCTAAATGGGGCCAAGGTACAGCTTGGGCCATTGCTTCAGAGAGTGCAACCTCCAAGCCTTGGTAGCTTTCATGTGGTGTTGAGCCTGCAGGTGCCTAGAAGTCAAGAATTGAGGTTTGGGAACCTCCGCTTAGATTTCAGAGGATGTCTGAAAAGGCCTGGATGACCAGGAAGAATTGTGCTGCAGGGGCAGAGCCCTCATGGAGAACTTCTGCTAGGGCAGTACAGAAGGGAAATGGGGGCTTGGAACCCCCACACAGAGTCTCTGCTGGGGCACTTCCTAGAGGAGCTGTGAGAAGTGGGCCACTGTCCTCCAGACCCCAGAACGGTAGATCCACTTATAGCTTGTACCGTGTGCCTGGAAAAGCCACAGGCACCGAATGCCAGCCCATAAAAGCAGCCTGGAGGGGGGCTGTACCTGCAAAGCCACAGGGGCAGGGCTGCCAAAGACTATGGGAGCCTATCTCTTGCATCATCAGCCTGACCTAGATGTGAGACATAGAGTCAAAGAAGATAATTTTGGAGCTTTAAGATTTGACATCCCTGCTTGATTTTGGACTTGCATGGGGCCTGTGGCTCCTTTGTTTTGGCCAACTTCTCCCATTTGGAATGGGTATATTTACATAATACCTGTACCCCCATTGTATCTAGGAAGTAACTAACTTGCTTTTGATTTTACAGGCTCACAGATATAAGGGACTTGCCTTGTCTCAGATTAGACTTTGGACTAGGACTTCTGAGATAATGCTGGAATGAGTGAAGACCTTGGGGGACTGCTGGAAAGACATGATTGTGTTTTGAATTGTGAGGACACGAGATTTGGAAGAGGCCAGGGTGGAATGATATGGTTTGGCTGTGTCCCCACCCAAATCTCATATTGAATTTTAGTTCCCATAATCCCCACATGTTTTGGAAGGGACCTAGTGGGAGGTGATGGAATCATGGGGGCGGTTACCCCCTTGTGCTGCTCTTGTGATAGTGAGTGAGTTTTCATGAGATCTGATGGTTTTATAAGGGGCTTTCCCTGCCTTTCGCTCAGCACTTCCCCTTGCTGCTGCCATGTGAAGAAGGACATGTTTACTTCCCCTTCTGCCATGATTGTAAGTTTTCTGAGGCCTCCCCAGCCATGCTGAATTGTGAGTTAATTAAAGCTCTTTCCTTTATAAATTACCCAGTCTCAGGTATGTCTTCATTAGCAGTGTGAGAATGGATTAATACAATACTATTGCCATTATCCAGCTTATGTGCACACTCTTCAGCAATTTATTCCTTTTTCTTTAGGCTCAGCTGCAAAACTTTAAGTTCACTTCTTTCAATTGCCAAATGGGTAACAGTATGAATGAAGTTGAAGCTTCCTTTATTGCAAATAAGTTCTATTCTCTATTAGGAAAAGTTGATCCAATTTCATAAAATGAAAGAAAATGTAATTAATTTTCACATTTCTTTGGTTCATGATCATGGAAAGAGCTGGGATTTGGAGTCCCTTTTTCTTTTTCCAGTTCTCTTACTCTCCACAATGGCAGATATTTTGATGTAGCAATAACTATCTAATCTGTCTTGTTCACAAGGAGTACACTGCACAGTAGGTGAAGCCAATGAACTGCAGGATAACTTTATCCTTCCTTCCCTTGCTGCATATTTTATGGCCTTTAATGTAGCTTCATTTCTCGTTAAATGCATTCTCCAGGCAATTTGACAGATGGGACTGACTTTTTTTTGTTTATATGGTATTTTCAAAGCAAGAACAAATCTGCCCATTTCAAACAGTTTCTAGTTAGATCTAAGTAAAGATGTTACATGATTCCCATTTTTTTTTAATAGGGAGAGTGTGAGTGGGGGTTGTTTTTGGTTAAATCGAATTTAATAGACTAGAAATTTATACTTTCCAGAAAACCTGTCACTAATACATCTTAAATATTAAACGATTCTATCAATACATTAAAAAGAGAAATAAATCTATGGTACTATATATTCTGAAAAAAGTAATAAAACTGCCAGTAAATACACATCTCAGGTGACTGCCAGAGACAGCTGGATATTGTATTAAGCACCTGTGGGGAATGGAAAGACACAGGGTGATAAAAATGGTTGACACGAGGATATAAGTTCATGTTGATTCAAATCCCTTCTGGGAACTATTTTTACACCATCCTCACACTCAGAGCTTCCATAAATTAATAATTGCCAAAATGATTAACAGCTTTTAATCTTTTTCTATATTTATGAACATAAGATTATGGTAAGATTTCGTAGTTATAATTGTAGCCTATTTATTTAGTGTCTTCTTCTAAGGAAATGTAAAGTCCCACAGAAAATATGTAAAACCAGACTCTTCAATACACTCTGAGCCTTCAAATAATACATCAAGTCTTGGTTTATAGTTTCTAAATTCCTCAACTTAGAGCTCACACAGAAAGCCTCCTTTCTAATGAAAATTGATCTAGAAAAAGCAATTCTGTAAAGTATGGTAATTTTACACATAAGTATTAATGGGAGTGGCTATAGGAATCCACTTAGACTTGTATTGTCCCCTATGGTACTAGTGACAACTCAGTGAAACAGTGAAAGAAAAGACAGCTACTTAATTGCAGGACATATAAGTAAAAGAAGTAGCTATCTAAGAAGAAAATCTGTCAGTAAAGGAGTCAGATTGGCAAAAAGATGATGGCGGGGAAAATTTGGAAGAGAGAATTGGTGGCTATAATTATAAAAACCCCTTACAGCAAAGCATTCTTCACATTCATTTTCTTCATTCTCTCCTGGGAAGCTGTGAGGTGCTGACCATCCCAGATCCCTTGCAGGATGGAATCATTCATTCTCCCAGCTGCCATAAGGTTGGCCAGTAATGGCTCACCAGTGCATCCCTCTCTGGGCCCTGCCCTTGACTGAAGGGAATTACCTCATCCAGGATACATCCCTCCAATGACTGAGGCTGGTTTGAAAGCCCAGTTGCCTTGCCTCATTTTGGCACAATACTGAAGGGCTTTCCCAGCTCCAGTGCTACCCTTAGGTTCCATTGAGGCATGTGTTGCAACCTCACTGTAGTTCAAATTCTCTCTCTACCCAGAACCACCCAATAATTCTCCTGCACACAAATTTTTACCTTGGAGTCTGTTTCCAAGGAATCTGACCTAAGATACAGTCAGTAGCTTAACCTACATGGTTATAAAGTTCTCCTGCAGGTCCCCAAATATCTTAACCACCAGATTCTATGAACTCAGACTTTCTTTTCTTTGCAGTTTTTTATTTAATTCTGTTATTTTTTCCTTGGTATTCTTTTTTTTTTCTTCTGTGGACATAATTGACTCTGGCCCTCTTACATTTTCAAATCTTAAAGAAATTTAAAGGCAAGTTTTGCTCTCTATTCTCTTCTTACCTTGCTTCTTGCTTTTCTTGGTCAACCTCATTTATACCCTTGGCTTTAGTTACAATCTTCATGGTAAAATCTCCTGAATCCACATCTTTAGTCCAGATCTCTGTTCTTCATTTCAGAAACACACTTACCCACTTAGTATTGCTACCTGGATATCCAATGACTGTTCCTGGTAGCCATTCTCTCTACCTTCTGCCATAATCTCCCTCAATCTATCCTTTACACTATGACCAGTGGTGCCATATTTAATGACATCAATACAACTATTGTCATTGTTCCATTGTTGTTGTTTTAAGGAATCTTTACATTTCTATCTAATAAGCCTATAACTCTATAGAGCTTTATTATGGTGATAAAATTTTATGATAGCTTCCTCATCCAATTTCTTTCAAGGAAACTCTTTCCTCCTGGCAATACAGTAGAAATAGAATGACCCTTCAAGTCATATAGAAATAGACTGCAATGGTTTTCCCTTTAGTAACCAGGGTAACTGTCAAAAAGCCACTTAAGTAACTTCTCTGCATCTCAGTTTCTCATATTACTTATACAGATAATATGAAGGCTAAGTAAGAAAATGTGTGTATGAATGTATTTTGACTACATTGAAATGACTTGATAAATGTGAATTTTACTCTCTTCTGCTGTTCCATCTTTCTCTAGGTTAATGGTTATAGCTTTAGTTTAAACAACTAAACTCAGTTAGTCAATTCCAGCTAGAGAGTGCTGTCTAGGCTACAGGTAGGGTCCAGGCCCTTTGTTCAGCACAGATGATTTAGAAATATGGTCAAACAGACATGGCAGCATCAAAACTTGATTTCCTGGTATTGGAACACTCAGGGCACAGAAACCAAGCTGCTGGGTCATGTGGGGCTCCCCAGAGCAGCACAGGTCTGGACAGGAGCCTGGAGTGTGAAGCTGGTTGTAGTCTCTCTCTGGCCATCATGGCCTTGAGAGACAAACACGGTTTGTCAAGTTCCCTTCTTGCCTCTAATCTCTCTTTCCTGTGTTGACTATTTCTGGCTCACCCCAGAGTTCCAATAACTTCCTCTAATCATATTAAAAACGTTTAGGCACCTTGAGTGTATGTTGGCATTTCGTACCTATACAGAATCTGAAGAATCTTGTCGTCAATTTCATTCTTTAGATTTTCAATTTCTGCGCATATAAATGCCACCTCTAACCTGTAACAATTGGTTTTCAATTTTAGGTTATTCTTCATGGACAATATTATATTATTTAAAATTTCTCTTTGGCTTCCTAACAGAATGACTGATATACTTTCAGTAGGATATGAACTTGGAAGTTGTTTGGAGTTAGTACAGTTGACCCTTGAACAACACAGGTTTGAATTGTATGGGCCCACTTAAACGTGGATTTTCTTCCACCTTTGCCACCTCCAAGATGGAAAGAGCAACCTCTTCTCTTCCTCCTCCTCCCCCTACTCAATGTGAAGACAAGGATGAAGACCTTTATGATGATCCACTTTGACTTAATGAACAGTATATATATTTTTCTCTTCTTTATGATTTTTAAAATAACATTGTCTTTTTTCTGGCCATATAAGAATACAGTGTCTAATATACTCTGTAATATACATATATATAAAACATATATATATATTAATTGTCCAGTAAACAGCGGGTATTAGTAGTTAAGCTTTTGTGGAGTCAAAAGTTATATTTGGTTTTGTGATTGCTTGGGAGGATTGGTGCCCCAAACCCTTATGTTGTTCAAGGGTAACTATATTTGTAATAGTATAAGCTTATCACACTTTAAAAAAACTAAATATATGAACCAAATAAATGTCTAATTATTTATAGTAACAGTTGAAAAGGATTTATTCTAAAATAGCAAGTTCCTATAATACAGTGAAATGATTTTATTTTAAAAAAATTCAATAACCACAAAATTGTATAATTTTCTGGAGTTTCTCTACCACCCACAAGTATAAGTCTCTAGCAAGAGTTCCAGCACCTAGAATAGTACTCAGCAGGTAACAGATGCCCAATAAACATTAGCTGCATAAATAAATCCTACTATTGAAAAAGCATAAATTTGTCAATTTTTTGTATAATTTATCATATTTTATTCTTCTTTACAAATTGTGAGCAAGAACTTCTTTTCAAAAATAAATTTGTCCAATTTGATTTATATTTCTTGATTCTCAAATAATTATCATAAGCAATGTTTATTGCATGTTATGTACTATGTGTCCTGTTGCTTGCTATTCTAATCCATCTCTCAAACTGCTCTCACATTTATATTCCATATGAATAGCCCCAAATAACTCATTCACAAAGGCATAGGTTTTCATGTGTTTTTTGAGATGGAGTCTCGTTCTGTCGCCCAGTCTGGAGTGCAGTGACGTGATCTTGGTTCACTGCAACCTCCGCCTGCTGGGTTCAAGCGATTCTCCTGAAAGGCACAAGTTTTATCAGTTTTGTTTGCTGCTTTATTCCCAACACTTAGACAATATTAAGAGATGAGTACAATTATATCCATTTGTTTCACAGATGAGGAAAAAGAAGCAATGAAAAATGAAGGAATGTACTCAATTTTAAACAGTCATAGAAGATAGTGCTAGATTTTAAACTAGACAATTCAACTCCAGAACATGTGGTTTTAACCACTGCTTCCTTGACTTCTGTGTCTTTGCTAGCCTTGAGTCCTACTTGCAGTGAATGGAATGTTTTCATCTCCAAAATTTATATGTTGAAATTTTAACCTCCAAAGTAAAGTGTTAGGAGAAGGGGCCTTTGGGAAGTATTGAATTCATGACAGCAGAACTCTCAAAAATGGGATTAATGTCCATATAAAAACGACCCCAGAGACTCCCTTGCTCCTTCTACCATGTGAGGTTACAGTGAGAGCACAGCTGCCGATGAAGAAGGGGACCTCATTAGACACTGAATCTGCTGGCACTTTGATCTTGAACTTCTCAGCCTCCAGAACTGTAAGAAATAAACGCTGATTGTTTATAAGTCACTCAGTCTATGGCATTTTGTTATAACAACCCAAAAGGACTAAGATATTTTTCTACCACTGTAACTTGTAAAAAATAGAAGGGTCTCTAATATCATATGAAATGAATAGTCATGAAAATGAAAGTTTTAATTTCCAAATTCTGTTATTAATAATTTCTGACAACTGTCCAGTAAAACACAAAGGAAAACAAGAAAGAAGTCGGAAGGACTTCTGGCAACTTATTTACTGTCAGAATGATAAAAAATTCAGCTGTATGCCTTTCCCATTTTTGGTATTTTGAGACAATTTTTTCTCTTCATATGTTAAGTCTCAAATGAAGTTGTGCTGCTTTCCGTTTATTGACATCTGTTATCTAGGAAATGACTTTTTCAGGATAGCCATATAAAAAACGTATGAAGTCATCTATGCATTTCCTAGCAGATGTTAAAAGTTCCCTAATTGTAAAAGTGAACTTTTTCACAATCATAGGTGGGTCAAAATAAAAATAATTAAATAATTTAGGAAGACAGACATACTGTCATTAATATCTCTAAGAATTACCTAACTGCTTCGAGAGAATTAAATACCAATAGAAATTATAAATAGAAGAACCACATATAATAGAATTAAATAGTTCATTCCATTACAAAAACAAAAGATGTCTTTTACCTCATATACCTTTAAAAACGATGGTAAAAACTAACATAAAAATGGCAAAAAACTAACATAAAAATCAAATTTTAAGCTGGGGAAAATATTTGCAATGCATTTGAAAGAAAATGCATATATATTACATACAAAGAGTGTACGTACGTGTATATATCACATACAAACAGTATGGTGTATACCATATATGGTATATATTGCATACAAAGAGTAGTTACAAAGCGATAAGAAAAAACCAACAATAAAAAAGTCAAAGAATATCAATACACAATTTATAGAAGAGTATATGACTAATACACATATGAAACAATGTTGAATCTCTCTAATAGAAAAACGCAACTTGAAGTAATTCAGACATTACTTTATGCCTGGCAGAATGAGAAAAGTGAGAAAAGTGATCACACCCAACTTCTGGGTAGCAATGTGGGCAAAGGATATTAAATATATAATCCTGTGGAAATGTAAACCATCACAGCTTTTGAGTGCATTATCCATCTATTAAATTTAGAAAGTCTTATTCACTACATTATGGATAATGGCAAAAATTTGGAAGAAGCTGTATGCAAGGCAACATTATAAAATCTAGCAAAATTACAAAAAGGCATACCATTGTACATAGCAATTTTATTTCTTCTAGATATGCTTACATAGATGCAAAACAGTCTTGCATATGCTCATTTAGAGCAGCTATGTTCATGATAGCAAAAGACTGGTTGCAAAATAAATCAATACAATGTACGACAGTAAGGAGCTGTCAAAAAATAAAACTAGAAAATTTTTCTGTGAGCATATATGAAATTATCTCTAGTATTTTCTATTAAGTAAAAAGTCATTGAACAGTGTCTAAACATGCTACAATTTCTATGGAAAAGGAGAAAAATATATATATATGTACATAGGCTTACATATGTGAAAACTATTTCTGGAAATTTTTATAAGAAGCTGATAATGCCAGTTAATTCTCTCTAGAGAGGGAAATTGGCTAGGGATAGAGTTGGGAGAGACTATTTTCAGTTTATCATTTAGAAGCTTTTGATTTTTGAATCACATGAGCTGTTACCCATTGATATTAAAGATGATTTTTTTGCATGACAGTGTGAATGTACTTAATGCCACTGAAGTATACACTTAAAAAAAGGTTAAATGGTAAATTGTATTTTATGTATATTTTCACACAATAAAATAATTTTAAAAATAATAATTTTCTTAAAGTACTTGTTTCTCAACAAGTCTGTACCTAAGGATGTATATATCCTTTGAGAAATGTAAGTAAATAATGATAGATTCAATTTGGCTCACATACCATTATTTTACATGGCAAAAAATTGAAAACAGGATAGTAAATTATCCCTAATTAAGAGATTTTTAATAAAAATTATCCAGATATAAAATCGAATGTGGCCATTAAAGAGAGTACTTTATGAATGAATAAATAAATTGTGATATATTGTATAATGGCATATTATTCAGTGCTAAAGAGAAATGAGCTATCAATCGATGAAAGGACATGAAGAAAACCTAAATGCATATTACTAAGTGAAAAAGGCCAATCTGAAAAAACTACACACTGTTTGATTCCAATTATATGATATTCTGGAGATGACAAAATTATGGAGACAGAAAAAAAATCAGTGGTTGGCAGAGATTAGGGAGGATGGAGCACAGAGGAGTTTTAGGGCAGTGAAACTATTCCGTATTATACTATAATTGTGGATATAAGTCATTATACGTTTGTCCAAACCCATAGAATATACAACACCAGGAGTAAAACCTAATGTAAACTACAGACTTTGAGTAATAACTATATGGTAATGCAGGTTCATCAATTATAACAAATATAACACTCTTGTGTGGGATGTCGATAGTGGGGGAGCCTGTAAATGTGTGGGGATAGATGGCGAATGGGAATGATCTGTACTTTCTGCTCAAGTTTTGCAATTAATCTAACACTGCTGTAAAAATAAAGTCTATGTTTTTACAAATAAAAAGAATTCTGAGTAAAAGAAAAGAAAGGATACATTAGTCTGTACTAGTTGACGTATAAAGATTTCCATAATTATTTTGAAGAGTTCTGGAGATGGATGGTGGTGATGGTTGCAAAACAATCTGAATGTAGTTAATGTCGCTGAACTGTACACTTAAAAGTGGTTAGATGGTAACTTTTATGTTATGAGTATTTTATCCTAAGTAAAAAAATTAAAAAATATTTAAACATTATTTAAACAATAAAACCAATAAGCATCAAAGGAGCAACAATAAGATTAATGACTGTTCCTAACAGAGAGGATGAAAGCTAGAAGACAATGGAATGTAATCTTTGGTGCTGAAAGAAATTCTATAACCAGCAAAAATAAGGTTTAGAAACATAGATACAATAAAGAATTTCCAGAGAAATAAAAACAGAAAATGTATTTCCAGGATACCAGCACTAAAAGAAATCCTAAAATGACTCCTTCAGACACAAGGAGAATATTTTCAGAAGGAAACATAGATATGCAAAAGAAATGAATGACAATGGAAAAGTAAATGTGCAGGTAAATATAAATGGATATTGACTATATAAACATGAATAGAAATATTCTAAGTAATCCTTAAACTGTGAAAAATGTCTTCATAATGGCACAAGATGGAGTTAAAATTTTCTAAGATTCTAGCAATATCAGGGAATTGCTAGTAGTAATTATTCATGTTAGACTGTAAAAGTTGAAGATGAATGTGAAATCTCTAGAGTAACCACTATAAGAACAGTATAAGAATGTATATCTAATAAATTAACAAATTAAAAATGGAATAACAAGAAGTATCTGTTTATTTCCAAAATCCAAAAGAAATTAATAAAGGAGAGAAAAAAATATAAGTAGGTGAGTTAAAGAGAAAATAAATAGTAACATGATAGATATAAACCCAAGTTTATTTTAATAAATATGAATGTAAATGGACTACATAACCCAAGTAAATATCAATACTGTCAGATTAGGTTTTTTAAATAAAGGCTACTATAAGATGCTTACAAGAGATCGTAAATATAAGAACCAGAAGGTTGAAAGAAGGGTGCACAAAGAAAAGCCATGCAAATATTAACCAAATGTAAGTTGGCAGTGTTTGTGCTAAAAACAGAAAGAGTAGATTTTAAAGCAAAAGGCATTATTAGAGATAAAAAGTAACATTTTATAATGATAAAGTGATCAATCCATAAATAATGTAAATGTTAATTGTGGTTATCTTTTGAGTAGTTTTTAAAGCAATTTTTACATTCTTCATCATACTTTTTTGTATTGTTTGAGGTTTTTACAATATACATGAATTATTTATATCACCTGAAATAAAACAATAAAACCATTTTTTACTGTAGACAGAAAAAGAAATAATGCAATACAAAGATTTAAGAGTAATCTTTCTAAATAAAAACTGTTTAAAAAGATTTAGTGGTTGTTATGCTCTGATTACAATTATGAAAATTAAGTCTATAATGCTAGGTCAAGAAAAATAAAAATAGAGCTAATGAGAATCAGGTGGAAAATCACAGATGAGAGTGTTATGTAATCTCATTTTCTTCTTAGTCCTATTTGTTTATTTAAGGATTAGAAAATAGTTAGATAATTCTGAGTGTATTTTCTGCAAGTAGATGATATAGGATTACTTAAAAACAAAAAGAATGTGGGAATGATCCAAAGAGAGGAAAGAACTGATTCATTCATTCATTTATTCATTGAATAATTACTTATGAGTACCTAGTCTATGCCAAATACTGACTGAAATTATCATTTCTGAGGCAAATAGAATATTTGTCACTCTAATGTGGGAAATTACTTTTTCGATTATTAGATGGAATAAGTCATGCATATTTGATGGGATTACCCAAGAATAACACTTCCTTAACTAACATACTTTAAATTGAATTTGCTATTCAAATTATGGGGAGACTTGAAGTGTTTATAATAATGATATCCTGAATGATATTCTGAGAATAAGTAAATCTGACTTACAAAAATAAAACTACCCGTAGATAAGTCTGAAAAACATAAATGAATCATTGGGATTGAAATAGGAAAGAGATAAAGAATAAAGATGCTGTTGAAGAGGATTCGAAAACCATCTGGCATCGAAAGTTGGATTAGCTCTGTTGGGGCTCCCAATTACTGACTAATTGCAATATGCAAAAGCGTTTTTTCCCTCCATCATTCTCCTAGAATTTTCAGGAGCATTTAACACTGTTGCCCTCTTTGAATCTGTTGGCTTCTTTGGTTTCTTTTAACAAAACAAAGACACTGGAAGTCAGTTTTTCTCTTATTTCTATCAGTTTCTGTGGCTAATTCCTCTTTCTTCGAACAGAATTTTGATGACTGAACATTGATGATCCTAAAAGTTCTACCTGTGGCAATGTTTCCTTTTCACTCAGTACCTGTTTTTTTGCCTGATAAAATTCTGGCAGCTTCTATCAGCATCTCTATTCAAATAGATCAACCCATGCTTTATCCAATCCCAGAGCTCCAGTTTTGTGTTTTCACTATCCCTGTGATCATCCCCCATTTTGCTATGCAGGAGACATACGAATGTTATGTTCCAAGCTACAGCTACCGTTTTAATATCCTCTATTTAAGTTAACTGTTATTCTTTTAGTGTTCCAGGTCTCAAATAATGAGATCACAAACGAAGTTGCTGTGGAATCTGGCAAACAAGATATTCCTTTCAAATCAAGTTCTTCTCTTCTCTATCTCTACCATATTCCTGAGACTGGCTTACAACAAGCCATTGATTTCCCTGTTTCCCAGCACCAAACTCCCTGCAGTCTAGTCTCATATTGCTACCAAATGTTTCTTTCTCTCTTTCTTTTCTTTTCTTTCTTTCTTTTTCTTTCTTTCTTCTTTTTCTCTTTCTTTCTCTCTTTCTTCTCTTTTTCTCTCTCTTCTCTTTCTCTTATTTCATTTCTTTCTCTCTCTCTTCTTTTTCTTTCTAGTCTCTGCTTCTCTTTTCTTTCTTTCTCTCCCTCCTTTCTTTCTCTTTCTTTCTTTTTCTTCTTTTTCTTCTTTCTTTCTTTTCTTTCTTTCTCTCTTTCTCTCCCTCCTTCTCTCCCTCTTTTTCTTTCTTTCTTCTTTCTTTCTTTCTTTCTTTCTTTCTTTCTTTCTTTCTTTCTTTCTTTCTTTCTTTCTTTCTTTCTTTCATGTTCCAATATCTTTTAAATTATGGCCTTCTAGAGTTCCTTCTCAGCTAAAGCTAATATTGACTATTATCAAGGTATCTATAAACACAATTTTACAATTTTCCCTCCTTCAATATGAAGTTGGCCCAACTGAACTTTGAATTTTGCGGGTGCTTGCCTTTCCACTCCCTCATAGGATAAGCGTGTGCCACTTTATGGCAATCTAAGATGAAGAGTCTAATTTTATAAATCAAATACACTAAGGACTAATAATTTTCATTATAAAAATTTTCATTATAAAAATGTTTTTCATCTTTATTGTCATTGCTTAGTATTCTTCTTATCAAAATGTGTGGTTCCAATTGTATAAATATATGATAGAGTTATCTGTGAAGTATTTATCATTCATGACCTGTCATTCATAAAGCCATCAAAGAAGATTGAAAAGGAAGAAATGTCTGTTGGTTTATATAATTTTTTTGGAATCTGTACTGCTAAGCAATTGAAACACAATTTTACACATTTTCTGTGGTTATAGAAATATCTACTACTATAAAATTTTAAATATAAAACATTTATGCACAAAATTTTGATTATGGATACTGCCATCATTTTGTATACATTTTTGTTTGCATGTATATTTTAATCATTACTATTGAATAAGTCCTATTAAATTAAGAACTAGCTGTATTAAGTTCTATCTTGAAAAAAAAGTATGTATATATGTATATATGTAGATATACATGTAAAATCAGTTTTTAATTGCAAACTTAGTTCCCTTCTCCATACCAGTGAAATATTTATGTAAATACTTTCTAAAATCCTTTTAGCTTTAGTATTTTCTGATTTTATTACAATTTTTGAGATACATTTGTGGATAATCAACTCTGACCACTTTAATATGGAGCGATGAGATTCTCAAAGATTCTTCTTGCTATTCAAATAATCTTATTTACTCTTTCCACATTCTTAAGTTCATTTTTTATCCATTTATCTAAACATTGCATGCTTTTATCATTGAACCTCCTATTTCATTTCTTGAAAATGTCAGGAAATACTGATAAATGCAAAGCTCCCGCTTTGTGCCTGGATTTCATTTGATATCACCTTGAATTTTTGAAATGTAACCTTCAAAAAGGAATATAATTTCACTTTATTTCTTAGAAGCATTATTATAAAATAATATTTATGAATGGCTTATGAGAGGAATCAATGCATTTACATAGTGGATAAATATGTCACAAGACATAGGCAGATTCATTTACTCTTTTTATGAAGGAATAAGTATTGAATTAGGGGCTCTAAAAATAAGACCTGAGAGAGGATACAGTATTTAAATTCATGTTTCTTATAAAAGTAATTTCATTATTACTGACAGAAAATGAGTTTCCTGAGATTCATAGTTACATGTTTCTTCCTAATTATTTTTGTGATGTGATATAGGTTAACATGAAAACTGCTAAGTATAAATTTAAAATGACAAGACTATTTGGTAATTATAGAGTAAAATTCCCATAACACTACTGAATTCTATATACTTAAGCATAGTAAAATAATATAGTATCTACTTGCTAGTTATTCCTGTCTCTGCAGACTTCTAGGTTGTGACCACTTTGACTTGCATTTTTTTTCATGTAGCGGGCTCCTTTAAAAAAAAAGAAAATTTAAAAAATTTCAATTAACTGCAATTATAAATTGACAAATGCATCTAAATGAACATAATAAGCAAGAATGGAATGTGAAGAGCTTAATCAGATGCTTCCCTAATTGTCAGGTTACATATCCTATAAGAATAATTCCACAAACACTGCCACTAAACATTAGAGCTGTGGGTATATAAATCCAGGGTGGAATAAAAGGATGATACTGTTGTCCAACATTCTTCCTTAATGCAACACTTTGGTACCTATAAGCAAAAATGCTTTGTACAGTGCTTTTCCTTCTTGCCTATTTTATTTCTAATAACTAAATAATAAATGTAAAATGTATTTTTCCTTATCTTGAATTTATAAAAAAATTTAAAAAATATTTTATAATTTAGATTCATACAGGTTAGAGTTGCCTTCTCTAATTATTCTGAATCGATAAAATTTTATATCTTGCTATTATACCTTAAACACTGATTTGGTGATTCCCAGTGATCATTAAAACAAAACTAAATGCTTTGACATTGTTAGTTATTATATGTGCATATAGTCATAGCTTAATGTATTCAGTACATTATAACTAAAATAATTGAGCCCAAAATCCCCAAATGCATTTGTAATTAAGTGTATTTTAGAAAAGTGACTTGCATGAGACTGATGGAGATAAACATATTAACTTGGTGTTGCAATTTGTATTCTATACATTTATTATCCCGTGGTTGATATGGGAAATAAAAAAGAAAATGTACTTTAAATTTATTAATTTGAATACTCAATATAGAGCCTTTATATCTATATCTGTAAAACCCAAGACTCTCTATATAATCATTAAATGTATAAGTCAGGACTATAGAGAATTTCCATTTATCAGTGGGACAGAGAAGTACCTAGTTCATGTCCAGAGTCAGGCAGGGCCTGGTATGTCTTAAAAGTCTTAAAGGGAGGATTGATTATCATTATTACTTAGTGCAATGGTTCTATTAAAAATTTAAAAAAGGAAATCAAAAGGCTGCAAACTTCAAGATCTACTTAAACAAGCCAATTTACACAATATGACTTAGATACTAAAATCTTTTCTTGAATTTGGAACTCTAAAGGATATTTTGGAAAATAAAAGCTACGGTGACAATATATAAATAGCAGATAAAATGCTGAAGATTATGTTTAATTGATACAATTCTTCATTTTCACAAAATGCATAGTCTTAGAATCAATAAAGCTTAGCAAATGGTGTGTTTAGGCAGACATAATTTCCTGATAATAAATGCATTATTAAAGTGAGATAGAAATTACGGTTTTAATGTGGTAAAAATGCTCCTTCTGGTCTTGCCACTGTTCACAGAATTAAAAAAAAAATCAGATTCCTAATCTTGCTATTCAAGTTAAAAAGTGATTCTCTGCCCCTGACTTTACCCACAACAGTTTTTCAATACATACTTTATGAACCAGGAAGACTGAAACACCTGGTGGAATCTTCCCCACCCTGGCCCCCACTACATCTTTGTTCATGTTGTTCCTCCCGCTAGGACTGCCCTTCTACTGATTTCTGCCTGTGGTTTCATCACTCTCATCAAAGTCCAGATAACGAGATTCCTCTTCCAGGAAGCCTTTCCTGATTCCTTTCAATTGTATGTAATATTTCACTGTCCTCTAAATTGCCATTTCTCATTTCCTTTCATAACACTTGTCAATAGATTCTAATTATTTATGTTTCATCACATCAAATGTCTAAACTGTAACTTTTTCATAAGCTGCTTTCCTCCATGATTTATCTTTGCATTTCAACAAATTTCAGGGATGGTATATTGTAGAGTATAAGCACTTCATACTTTTAAAAATTTTGATAAATATTGCTTATGTATTAAACTGGACAAATTTTTGTTGGTAAGAAATTTCCTCCTAGAGGGAGACTAGATATTGTTGGAAAAATTCCTCAGTATGTCCTCTTGGTGTAGAAGAAGTAACTCAGGGGAGTTGAGTGTGTTTGGGAGTGGCAGAAGGAGAATCTCATTCCGGGAAGAGGGAAGGCCTGGAGAGCAAGGTGAATTGGTGTAAGGCTGTGGCCAGTACATATAACATACCTCTCTGCATATGACTCTTTTTGCAAATTGTACAAAATATTTGTTATGAGGGTGCTGGATGAGTTTAGCTTTGGGATTAATAAGAGACAGAATAAGAAGAGAGAGAAGAAGAGAGTCCCAGGAATTAGCAAGATTACTGGGTAAATTTTCTAAGCAAAGCTCTTAGGTGTCTGATACACAAGCATTCAGCTATTGTGATTAACATTTTGTGACTGGAAATTCTTATTTGGGGCAAAAGTCTGTATTAATGTTAAACAATTATCTCTATTCCCCAGAATTCAAACCCTTTGATCAATTTCATACGAGATGCCATGCAGATTCCAACTCCGTGTAATTCAAGTAACTAAGGTTTAGCTGAAATGATCATAAACGTAGCTGGAAATTAAGGAAACAGTCATTCAACAGTCTGATTAAATACCATTTGATGTAGCATAGGCCTACAACTTAGAAAACAGGAATCAGATAATTTAATTTCTTTTTCTGTAAAATGGCAGTAATCATCAAACTTAACATCTCATAGTTAAAAAAAAAAGTAAAATAAGCTCTTTCTGTTTGTTTTTGAGACAGGGTCTCACTTTGTCATCCAGGCTGGGGTGCAGTGGCACAATCACGGCTCACTGGTGGCCTTGACCTCCCAGGCTCAAGTGATCCTCCAACCTCGGCCTCCAGAGTAGATGAGGTTACAGGTGAAGGTCACCACACCTGTCTAATTTTATATATATATATATATATATATAATATATATATATATAATGTGTATATATATACATTTTTTTTTTTTGAGAGACCAAGTCTTACTATGCTTCCTGGGCTGATCTGGAACTCCTAGGCTCAAGTGAGCCTCCTGCTTTGGTCCCCCAAAGTGCTGGGATTACAGGCATGAACCACCGTGCCTGGCCTTAAAATAAGTTCTTCTTAAGAGCAAACACTCTCCTTAGAAGAAGGGTATTTGTTATTATTATTTTTTATTACAATAGGTAAAATTATATGCCTAAAATATATTATTACAGTATCCATGAAAGTGATATCTTAAAAATAAACTATTACATTCTTGTTGTCTGTAATCTTGTCATTTTGTTGAAAACAAAACATGCCCCTCCACGTTCAGGGAGATTCGCCATTCAATACACTGGAGGGAATATGTGGCTAAATTTAGAAAAACAGATCTTTGTGTTACATAGGCAGCAGTTATTATTTTAAGTATGCATAGACTTGCTTTTTTCCTTTGCAGATAGCTGAAATTGGGCCTTTCCATGGCTAATGCAATATGGACATCATCACCGCACTCCTTCATACAAGAGAAATAAAGCCAGCAAAGCACACATACTTTTAAACACAGTATTTTATTATTCTTTTATAAGAGACCAAATACACTTAGTCACTAGTGATATTACATTTTTAATGCTGAAAGAAAAAATAAAAATAACTTTTGGTTATAATAGAGACCAGAATACTAGCCCTAATGGTTCTTTTTTTGTTGTTGGTTTGTTTGTTTTGTGAGATGGAGTCTCGCTCTGTTGCCCAGGCTGGAGTGCAATGGTGCAATCTTGGCTCACTGCAACCGCTGCCTCCTGGGTTCAAGCAATTCTCCCTGCCTCTGCCTCCTGAATAGCTTGGATTACAGGCGTCCACCACCAAGCCTGGCTAATTTTTCTATTTTTAGTAGAGATAGGGTTTCGTCATGTTGGCCAGGCTGGTCTCAAACTCCTGACCTCAGGTGATCTGCCCGACTCGGCCTCCCAGACTGCTGGGATTACAGGCGTAGCCACTGCACCTGACCCTTTTTTTCCTAAATAAAATACTTTAGAAAATTAAATTTTAAAGCACTTGCACGTGCGCACGTGTGTGTGTGTGTGTTCTTTTTCTCAGTGCTACCACTGTCCTCATTGGTTGGGGGTACACTTGGCTAAGTGACTGAGCCTCCAGGTTAAAGTCTATTTTAAACGACTTTATGAGATAACTTATATAAGAAAGTATTGTTTGAAAGCCTTTTGAAAGGCTCCTTGCTTTGGGCCATAACTCTTTTTAGTGGCATTTCTGGTTTCTAGATTTTTAGTCAAAATTTTTGAAATACAATCTCCTCATGCAGTGCTTTGATTATATGTAAATGATGACACAAGACCCCCACTCATTGTGCATATTAGGTACATGCTAATTCTCACCAGCATATACTTCCTGAACTTTCTACATCTTTCTGTGGCCCAAGCTGCATTTGACTCCAGTTTGACCTACCTCCGACATGCTACTCAAAAGTGGAAAGTACGGTTAAAAGTCCTTAGGGTACAAGCTCCTACTTAAAACATGGTTTCCCAGGGGCAAAGACCTTGTTCTGTTATGCTTATAATCAGTGTTTATGACTCTAGACACTGTAATATTTATCAAGTGTTGCTACAGCACTTGAGCCATGACGACACGGTAAATAGGCCAGATTTGAATGCCAAGCAGTACAACTACCCAGCTTCACATTTCAATTATATTTAAATGAAATTGCCTAATGCAAGTGTTTAAAGGTTCATTAAAATTAACCTTTTGAATCCAGAGGGTGCAGTGGGCACTTGTGATAATACCACAGTTTTAGATTTAGGTTTTCAATTACTGAGTAAATGAAAAATTCAGGGGATTTGAAATGTCAAGGATGCTTTGAAACAGATATTGAATTGGCTAAGAACTTTAACTCAGTCTCATGGTCAATGTTCTCTAGTGTTTTGTGACATGATCACTAACAGTCATTGATTATTTAGTGCCAACAATGTGCTAGGAGCTATTGAAGTACAGGCACTGCATATCAAAGAAATGTGATAAGCATTACTCCAAGCAAGAATTATGATAGAGAGCATATTTAGATTGAATTACAGGTTTGACAGAAATTTTAAACAGCCACACTCAGTTTATCATTTTAGGAAAAATTACACCACAGCCATCCTCAGCAAGGGAGAATTTACTATATTTTGAAGGTCACCAATATCTTCAGAGATTCATTAGGATTTGTTGTTACATCTTACAGCTGCTCAACCTGTAAGAATGAGAGTTGGAGGGCTTTCCAGAAAGCATGAGGCCATACACTCAACACTGGACTTGTGAGATCTGGGTGGAGCAAAGAACGTTTTTGCAGTAAGCCCTAGGAGTCACTTGAATTTAAAAGCAGGTCTTTAAAGTCTATATATAAATGTCTTCAGAAACTAAAAGGGAAAAGAGAATTCCAAATTGAGACTAAGTTCTGGTTATCTAGTCAGTGTGGGCTCTGGGATGCAATATGAATAAGCCCTGCAGAAGAGCTTATCTTTGAGGGGCAGGGATCTAAAACAGATTTAAATATAATCTGAGAAGTGCTATTTTGGATGTGTACACATTGTATCATAGGAATCCGGAAGAGGGCCACTCAGTACAATCTAGGGGTTCATAAAGGGCTTCTGATGGGTCACTGCCTTAGATATTCCAAGCATTTTATCCACTTTACTACATTTTAATTAAATTTCAGGAAACAAAACCAAGATTCTTCAAGTTTCTTTCATGCACATGGTTTTGCCTTAAGCCCAGTAAGTAAAAGACAGAAAATGAAAACAACAGAGACTGTAGATATCTATAAAGCTTTCATTGTTACCTTTAAACATGCACCCATCTCCAAATCTGTAAACCCTACAGGGAGGAATAGACAGTACAAAACTGCTTTGCTGGTTGCTGCTGGCAAGAGAAGGAAGCCCTGAAGCTGTAGTGAAGACTCTGAGCTAAACTGGGCCACTGTTTCTGCCTTTCTCTGCTCTGGGTATCCTGTCTTGACACTTTTTCTTTCTTTCTTTTTTTTTTTTTTTTTTTTTTTTTTTGAGACGGAGTCTTGCTATGTCGCCCAGGCTGGCGAGCAGTGGCATGATCTTGGCTCACTGCAACCTCCGCCTCCAGGGTTCAAGTGATTCTCCTGCCTCAGCCTCCCAAGTACCTTGGGACTACAGGCACCCATCACCACACCTGGCTAATTTTTTTTGTATTTTTAGTAAATATGGGGTTTCACTGTGTTAGCCAGGGTGGGCTTGATCTCCTGACCTCATGATCCACCTGCCTTGGCCTCCCAAAGTGCTAAGATTACAGGTGTAAGACACCACACTGGTTGACTTTTTTTCTAGATCATCCCTAGCATTATCATAAGAAATGAAACTTAAAAAGTCTTGCTTCATATATCCATACACATAGTTGTATAAATCAATAATTTTCCCTCTCCCTACCATTATCATAAGAAATAAACTTAAAAAGTCTTGCTTCCTATATCCACACACATAGTTGCATAAATCAATAATTTTTCATTATTACAAACTATAACTCATACTCAATATTTCTTATGCATTTTTGAAACAGAAGTGAAGTCATAAACTGAAAGAGGCCCCAGAGAGTCTGTCTTTCCTATAACACAACTCTCTAACATACAGAGTATTTCTTAAATCTTGGTAATGATTCTGTTTGTTAGGCATGTATCTTTATTCTCTTTTCATAGATGTAAAACCTGACTTTCGAGTCAGATAGCATTCATTCATTCATTGAACAAATTAAGAGCTTCATTTGCTAGGCGCTATGGAGCTAGAGAAGACTCTTGTCATCAAAGACCCCATAGTCCTGACAAAAACAAAGCTGTGTTCACCACACCAATTTTTCTCCCCTAGTACATAAGAAGATTGATTCTTTCTGCCCCCACCTCCTACTACAGCTAGACTGTGGCCATGTGACTGAAAGTTTGGTCAATGATGGGTGAACATAATAAAAACTATTTCTAGGCCTGACCCTGGAAAAATATAATCTTGTGATCTTTTTATCCTCTGTTTCCCTGGTAAGCTGCAAATACCCAGTTGGCATAGCTACAAATGAGAGCCTCTCAATCTGCACTGAACTGTGACATGAAGGAGAAATAAAATTTACTATGTTATTTTGGAGTTTAATTTTGGAGTTTAATTTCTTACCACTGCATAGTCTATTCTTTCCTGTCTAATACAAAGTTTCATGAGCAAGACAGACACTAACCAAATAGTTACAGAAAATACAATTGCTTTGAAGGGAACAATCTGAGTGCTCTGAACTGAAGTAACAGGGGAGACTTTTTGTAGTAGATCGGATAATATTTCAGAAATATTTAATCCCCCCCTTATTTTCATAGAAGGAATATACCAGTGATGTTGGTTGGGTTTGGCTTTGTGACTTGCTTTAGTCAATAAAATAGGTGGAAGTAATGGTGGACCGGTTCTCAATTTATCCCTTAAAAGGTCTTGTGTGTTTCTGCTCACATTGTTCCATTTCTGCCACACATAAAGGCTGTAAAAGAAACCTGTCCAGGTTAGCCCGCTGGTCCTAGGAGGAATATGAGCGACATATGGAGCAGAGTTGTACCAACAGAGACTCCTTAGATCAGCTGACCTCCAGACATGAACATGCCCATATGAGATCAGCACAACCACTGAGTGAAGTCTATCCTTACCATCAGGCCCCCAACCAATGCTCACACATTTGGCCTAAATAGATGTTTAGAACTGCATACCACAGAAATTTTGTTATTGATATACACACTATTACAGTAATAACTAACTGACATATCTTCTCAGATAAAGACCTCAATGAGGTGGTAACAGTTTAGTGAACACCTAAAGGAAGAAAATTCTGGGAGAAGAAACAACGTTCAAAAAGGCACTAAGGTATGTGGCATATTTTAAGGAACTTGATGGTCAGTATGCCTAAGCCTAATAAGCATGAAGGAGGGGGTTTCAGTAATAGATGGGGGAGATCAGTCCTTGTAGACTCTGGTAGGAAATTAATTTTTAAATTTTACAACATCCAATAGGGACTGCTGAAGGATAGCTTAAAGGTGGGAAATGAATTGGAAGAGAAGACAGAAATACTTGACTTGAAAATTCACTTATATATATAGCAAACACATTGTTTTTACTTAGGTTTTATGTGTCATACGTATATATTGTGGCTTTAAGGGTGCTGATGGACATCAGAGGCCCTTCTACATTTCCACTTGGTACTTCTAAGAATGCCAGATAAGGCAGAAGGACTGGTGAAGCTCTGACCAATTTTACTGAACATGACTGATCTCTCAGCCTACTTTTGTTAGCCTAATAGTGTATATAAAGGATACTCAAGGGTTTCTTTGCAAAACGAGTACTCTCTTATACCACCCGTTAGAACCATGTGGTTCAGCAGAGTATATAATGTGCAGTGAAGGATACAGAGGAGTCATAAACTGACCATTATAACAAAATGAAATCTGCATCTCACCTTGGTCTGTCTGGGTCTTTATTGCACTTCATTAGTTCTAAAGCAAGAGTCTGCTTCCTCACGAGTCTCTATGACTCTAACTTTACCTACCTCCAAGACTATAATCTAGTCTAGAGATGACTTTCTAAAACATTTTTATTATGCATGTTTGACTTGGGGGCAAGGAAACAAGAGTGAGGAAAAGGAAAATTAGCATTTACTGAATGCATATTTTATTCTAGATATTATCCTAGGTGATTAGAGATTATATCTTTATCAGGTTGGTTTCCCCTGCCTCAGACTGCCTGAGACAGAGTTGAGAATAAATAATTTTTTTGGGAGGGAATGCCAGGAAACACCAATAAAAGAGTAAAGAAATAAAACAGGGAAGGAAAGGAAGCCAGAAATCGGCACGTAATAAAGCAGATTACCAATCTGGGTAACTGAGGCTCTATTCTGCGGGCAGATGCTGACAGACACTGTGGAATATGCCTCAGGGTGACTCAACAGAGGGATGAAGAGGGTTGGCTATTTATTCTTCTACTCCCATCTGTCAATAATGGAAGGCTGCATCTGGGGGCATTCTCTCCTCTGTACTTACAGGCTGCATTGAACACAAGCCGAAAGACTGTTCTCAGGCAGATATGACAGTGTCTGCACTTACATGCCATGGCATGACTGGAATAACAAGGATCAAATGGACATGGGAGGATTCTCAACAGCTACAGAAACTTTTGTTTATTTATTCCTCATTAATCATCATCATTTTAGACCCTTAATTCCCTTATTGCTCAACTTAAAGACACATCCTACCACACTCTAAAACTTGTTTCTTTCCTTCTGATTCCTTATCACAATTGTTTACTGGTAATTTTATCCTTTTTTGTATATTTTCTGTATTTGTCATTAGACTGTGAGCATCATAAGGCCCAGAACCGAATTTATTTTATTCATCAACATCAAATACAAAGTAGGAACCACTTGAGATTTGTTGAATCAATGAATAAAAACATCTCTATGACATAGGTAGTGTGTTCTTCGTTAATGGGTGGGAAGCTGTGGCCATGTTGGTGGGGACAGAATTCCAATACAGGAAAGTCTGACATAAATCCCATACTCTACCACACTGTGATAATGACACCATGCTGTGTTCCTGCTTCCTGCCTCAGAAACTCAATTATTATCTATTTCCTACATCATTAAATCTTATCTCCTCTGCCTGACTTTCAAATCCTTCTATAATCACGCTAGTTAGATTAGTCTTGCAGCTTTAAAAAAACAGTACACAAATACATTATAGGATGAATGAAATATTTCTTAAGGCCATGTGTGAAAATGACTTGCAGGTTGTTGATTGTCAACAATTAGTGTACTATGAGAAAACAGTGTGATCTAGTCTCTAAAAAGCCCAATGTGAAAAGGCTGCATGAATGAGAATATAATTTCTAGAGCTGTCAGAAGGTTGGGTGTAAGTGACGAATGCTAGACTCTGTTTCTGAGGTCAAAATGACTGGAACACTCAAGAGTAACTGAGGACAGGACAGCAAAATTCCTCTTATCCTTGCACAGGTGAGTGATTTTGCTCAAGATAGTTGGACCTGAACAAGAACCACAGAACTATGTAAGCAAAATGGAATCAGTAAAGTTGAAGCTGGAAACAAAAGAACAAGAAATAATACACACCTACTTATATTTGCTAAGGGTGTGTAGATGCTTTCATTTACATTATTTAATTTAAGCCTCAAGAAAAGGCCATTAACTTGAATATAGAGCCAGACAAATGCATGAAAATAATTCAGCATTCAATCAGGCAGCAAAGAAATTATGAAAAGAAGAGAGTTGCATCCTGTGTGCTAGGTTACAAATTCATATAAGAAATAATCAGGTAATGATATGACCATCTATTTTTTGGAGGGAAGATGTGGCAGAATGCATTGATTGATCAAAAATATTTGAAGCATTTCTTTATACTATCAAGCTCATCTGTATGGATGTTCCTACCTCTGGGAGTGTTAAAAATTAACCATACAAATTAGGTCATTCTGGTCATATCCAAAATCAGAGTCTAGGGGCCTGGGAGATAAAACACTTGGGGCATATAGCACCATCTTCAATAACTGAGTTTTTCTCAAGCCCAGCTGCTGAAATGGCCTCCTGTAACCCAAATACCAGTTTTATGTAGTAGCTGTTGAAACAACCTGCCATGACTCTAGAGCTAGTTTTACCTACCATCCTCACTTACCACTCTTCTCTAATGTCAAGATTTCTTCCAAAATGCTTCTCTTTTTAATAAAACTCTAAACCTTTTCTTTGTTCTTCAGACATACTGAAGATAACCCTCATCTGTGTGTATGCCCTGGATTGCAAGTCTGTGACTCTCAAAGAAAATGTTTAATTTAGAGGCCTATCTCTATGTTTTATTTTGACTTCAACAGAAGGATTACACATCCTGTCCCAATGATGTTAGCTAGACAATGCAACTCACTTTGGCTAATGGAATACAAGCCAAGGAGAAGCTTTAAGAGCTCTGCTGTGCTTCTACCAGAGTCCTCTTCCCTCTGTGGCAAATGACAGCTGTGGGCTTCATTTTCTTTCTAAATTCTGGAACAAAGAGAAGGTAGAGCAGAGCCCTAGCCAATATGGAGCCAAGTAATTGTAGTGAAAAATAAACTTTTGTTGTTGTAAACACTGAGTTTTGGGGATTACTTATTATTACAATGGTAAAGGTTGTGTAAGAAGAAGTGGGTAACAGTGTCTTTCTAATCTTGGGAAAGTTTACAAATTAGAAATTGAGATAATAAAGAAAACATTTTACAGAAATAATTTTGGGTTTAATGTAGGAACAAATCTATAAATGGTGTTTTAAAGTGTTCATAATATTTAAAGGAATTTGGTTTTAGGGTATGAGGACATGTGATTACAAATGAAATGAGAAATAAATTATTGAATTTTGATTTGTAGTTGAAATATGTAGGAGAATTTTATTTCATTGGCTAACAATTGTATTGTAATACTTAAGATAATTTGAAATTTACTATATTTATAAATATAATTGATTAGATTTACAAGAGTGGTTTTAGTCCTTGGGGATATTTTGCTTGTTATATCTGGGCTTGAAGTGCTTAATAAATAGATACAATGTATTAGATTTATGAAGAAAATAAAAGATTTTTTAACAAAGTCTGGAAATAATAAAGTTATAAAGTGATTATTAAAACTGATCATATTTATAAACAGAATAATAATTTAGTATGTTCCCTGTAAACATACTAAAATACTAGATTTCAGTTAAAAATGTTAACTTTCATGAAATAAAAATTAAAAATTGTGAATAGCCATAAATAGTCTACATACAAAAGCCATTCTAGAACATTAAAAACTTACAACGGAAGTCACTAGGAAGTAGTAATATATTTCTCATTTTATTGATGAGGAAATGGAAGCTGGATGGATTATTCCTTAAGATCAGAAGAGATTCAGTCTACCTAAAGCACCTGATTAAAAACTGTGCACATATCACGGGGTCGGTAACTGCCTACTGAACTAATGAATAAAGTGTACACACAAACAGACATTTTATTTTGTTATAATTGTATTTCCCTTTATCTCCTTCAAAAAATTGAAGAGACATAATAAAAGATAGACAAAAACCAGTTTTAAGTGGAAAAAAGTCTTTTATAAACTAGTTTTAAGTTAAAAAAGAAAAGAAAAAGATAACTTATCACAAAACTTATATATCTATTGTGACTTAGCACCGAGTGTATATTTGTGGTTCCTGGAAGACAGGCAATGAAGGAAAAGTATAGGTTATAAATTTTCTTTATCTGTTACAAAGAAGCACATTAATTTTGTTACAAAAATCTTAAAGGTATTTAATCTGTTGATGTATGTATCTTGGAACCTAGAACACCTATAAATAAGAACGCTGACCAAATCCTTTTTCAAGTTTCTCAAAGAAATGGTAAACGCTTTAGATAAAATAAAGAACAGTGATAAAGTTGACTACATTATTATCTGCACTATCTACCTATGCATACTTTTTTGTTGATATTCTTTAACTAGGAAGGATTGTTAATTAAAAGGCAAACCTCAAAGTGAAGCAAATACATATTAATATAAACATCATATACATGCTATATGTACACACACCGGCAAACATACTTAAATAACTTATGAGTTTGAAGCAACAATTACGTAACTGTTGAAGGTTTCCTAATTTCTGATTTATAGATCAGAAATGTAAATTTGTTCTTAGAATAGATATATAGATATGTAATAATACAAATTATAAATAGCTCTAAAGTAATATTTCCTTTGATAAACTAGCCAGCTAGTACAGTATAAGTGTAATACAATCTTCTTCCTCAATTCTCATAGTCCCATTACTCTGAATAAAAATATGAAATGAAACAAAATTTTGCTAAGTCTTAGAGTAAATTAGCTCTAGGAAATCTAAAAATTTATCTAAAATACTTAGATTTGTCATAGAAATGTAAAACTATAGTATTACTTTTATGAAATGAAGTAAAACTAGATTTATTTTTATCTTGAAATATTGAACAATTGTTGAAAGCAAATAATCTATTTAATTTTACTACTTATAATTTAAGAAAATGATCCCAGGAGAGACTCAGTCCTGTGAAATTTTTCAAGAAAAAATAAGTCAGGACAAGGTAAAAGTGAAATGTGTTTTCATTGTTTGATGTAAAAGTAAAATGTATTTTGAGGTAAAATTCATATAAAATTTTACTGTTTTTTCTTCAGACTGTTCTAGGGTCTCATAAGAACTAAAAACATTAAGTAATTAAAGGCTGGACTCTGCAGACAGATCAGTGAGCCAGAGAACAAGTCACCTGCTGAACTTTGCTTAATTACGTCCATGTAATAAACAGTGCAATTGATCCTAGGAGAAGAAAACACATCTGAATAATGGTTTGTCATAAAACTGCTCACCCTTTCCTGACTGCTATTGATTAAAGAAAAAAACACATAAAAGTCCTTATGGCTACTAAGTAATATTATTTTGTGCCTAGGATACTATCTATATTTCACATCTCATCAAAAATATTCATCTTAATAATAAACTCCCAAAGTGCTAGAATTGTATATTCAATCAAAAATCATTTTTCCATCACTTATATTTGTCTTTTAGGTCCCCCTCTCTACCACACTTATTCTTGATTGGATACTTCCATACACATTGTGGCTCTTAAAAGTTGCTGAATAGCCTCCATGTCAAGAATTAAAAAGTTAGTCTTAATGGTCTCTTTCCCATTTTTCCCCTTCCCAATTAATTTTATAACAAAGTTAGTTAAGAGTTTGGCCAAAGAGAGAAAAAAAATCTGAAAAGAAAAAGCCTCAGAAAAGGCTTAAAAATCATTTTGTGGTCAATGATGCAGGAACGATTGTTCTACCATGGATTATCCCTGGAAATACTGTCTAGCCAAAGTGTTATTAATAACAAGATGCCACAAAAATGTTGCTGATCACAAAAGCTGTCATGTTTACTGTCATCTGCAGTGCTGTGTTCCAAAAGAGAGCAGTAAGAACTGATGCACTTGATGATGTGTTCTGTCTTGCTTGACAGTAAACTGATAGGCATGTGACATGTCAAATACTATAGGTGAAAATATGTTCTTGATTAAATACGGTGTGTGATGACCCACGAGCAGATAGGTAACATTATTCATTCTCTGGGCATGTGGCCAAGTGGCACAAATGTCACATATATTTTTGCTTTTAAAATTAAAAAGGAAGTATTTGGTTTTGCTTTTGACTAGAAGGTGTTCAAACTTGCAGAAAATAAAACACAATGCCTTGTTTTCGGATATTGTTATAAAAATGTAAATAACTTAAAAACAGAATTTAAAAATTATTAATGCAAAGACTTTCTGAACTTTATACCGCATGGACACATCATCAACTCAAGCATTTTAAATACGTAAAATGGAATCTTTCCTTTAGCTTGTATAACACTAGTGATACGATTTTTAAATTGTTAGTTATGAATATCCTCTGTGCACTAATTTGAAAGTAAATTAAGTCAACTGTTTCTAAAATACCATGCTCTGATTAAATAGTTAAGTTTTCTTTAATTTAATAAAACCAGAGAATCTTCCAAAGAGGCTAGAATGCATTCCTTGTTTTCAGGACTTTTATTTCATAGGAACACTTACATATTCCACATATAAAAACAGTCTCATGTGAAATAGAGTTTTAGTCATTAATGGGTTCATCAGTAAATGTCAAGGAACACGAATTCATAAATATATCTGACTTTAAAATGCTATCATTATAATGACTTTCATTTTCATTTAATATGGGAGATGAGAACAAAAATGGAAGTGTATGGTTTTTTTTAAATGAAAATGTCTTCTGCCCTATTCACTAATTCAGTCATTCAATGAGCAAGTATGTATCGAGCATCTCCATGTGTCAGGCACTGGGCTCAGTGTGTGTGATACACATGGATGCAACAGATCACAGTCCGTGTTTCCACCGACCTAAGGGTCTAGTGAAGAAAAATGAACAGCACAATATTCTATGAATAGTATTTCTGCTTGGGGTGGGTAGGAATTTTTATACTCATTTACTTCAATGAGCCTGTAACATCTGAAATGTGTTGGTATTCTCACTGATATGTTCTTCTAGGGTACTTTTTAGTACCTTATATGTAACATCTGATTTGACAATTTAGAGAGGAGTTTATTGAGGTTTGGTCTGTACCCTTCATCCATAATTTTAAGGCCAAAAGTACAGTTTTATTTAGTAGAATTTAAAAAATATCTTGAACCTAATGCAATCACTTGTAGTTTCATAGCTAGGGCTGGTGCAGGTTTGAAATTAAGGATGCATAAGGTTAACAACAGTGAGGAAGTCACAAGGGGGCGCAGGACAGTCATGGGCTCCGAGCTACAGTGGACTACTGACGGGTTGTCTGACATGCAAGGATTTCTTCTTTCTGGAATGGCCTTGATATACAGCACAACATGACCCTGGTCTTGGGCTGATCACATTATTTCTCTGCTGAGAAATAAACTTGAAATGGGGACATAGTAATTTCAAACTTTGGAACTGAGTCATATTAATGGTGGCAACTGAGAGAGAATAAACACAAACTCCTATAACCAAGTTCCCTGTAATTTTCTGGATCCCTGTTCCTTTCTTCCTCTCTTGGTCCTCTCTTCCCCCTTGACTTGACTGAGGTAGCTGGGTGTGTTTCTAAGCTCCTACGTCATTTTCTTTTGGGGCTAGCATTGCTATTCTATAAAATAGCGAAGCCAGCCTCACAGTAGATGGAAATCTTTCACATTCCTGTCCTATGCTGTGAGGAAGGAGACATGAAGGTTAATGTGGGATTCTGCTAGGCCAGTAGAAGAACAGGATACTATGAGTATTACAGGGTGTTAAAATACAGATTTCAGTAAAGGGAGTAAGAAAGCCAGATCAATATATGAAGAATTTACAAAGGAATACTAATAGCACATAGTTACATAGTGTTTGCTATATGCCAGGAATTGTTCTAAATGCTTTACATACATTAACTCAATACTTACTGTTGCTTCCAAAGAGGAAATTGAGGCGAGGAAGATTAAGTGACTTGCCTGAGTTACACAGCTAGTAAGTAATAAAACTATCACCCAAACACAGACAGTTTGGCTTCAGGATCTACAACCTAAAGCACTCCTGACTGTTTTGTGCTAGCTAAGTTCAGGTCCACACCTTTTGGATCCCTAGATCTGTACCTTTTGGACCCCTAGATCACTGATTTAAGAGGGATCAGAATGTTGAAAAAGAAGGTGAATTTGTGAAGGAACATCTCCCCAAAAGCTATTACCATAACATGAGTACATTTTCCACCCAGGGGTGAAGTCAATGATGCTACCCTGTACTACTTCAGTTTAGTGAGAAAGGCTTCCATAGGACCCCTCAGCCAGCTGGAAATAAATTCCCTGCAGTTGAAAACATAAAAGACTGGTGCTTGGCTCACACTTAGAGAAGTAATTCAGGATGTCAGTGGGTTATGGGAGGCTACCTGGCTGCATCAGGATTTATCTCCATGCTGAAAGCAAAAAATGTGCGAGTTTTCCTGTCCATCAGAAGTAGGCCACACAGAGGAGATAACTTGTGTGGGGCCATCTTTGGCCCTGTTCAGTAAAGCTGCCTGGAGGGACACGTGAACCCCACAGGCAAAAACTTGGAGACACATATTGAATTTCTAGATGCTACTGAAGGAGTTGCAAGGACATTCAAAACAGAGATGTATCTGCAGAAGTCAGGAAAGAAGTTCTGCCACTGAAGGGATTCTCTCTCTTTTTTTTTAGATGGAGTCTTGCTCTGTCACCAGGTGGAGTACAGTGGCACAATCTTGGCTCACTGCAACCTCTGCCTCCCGGGTTCAAGTGATTCTCCTGCCTCAGCCTCCCGAGTAGCAGGGATTACAGGTGTGCACCACCACACCCAGCTAATTTTTGTACTTTTAGTAGAGATGGGGTTTCACCATGTTGGCCAGGATGGTTTTGATCTATTGACCTTGTGATCCACCTGCCTCAGCCTCCCAAAGTGCTGGGATTACAGGCGTGAGCCACCACACTCGGTTGCGATTCTCTTAAGAAAAGCCATGATAATAGCTCACAGTAGTTTGAACTTTCTCTCAGAGACGGGCAAGTCCTCTAGCCAGGTAAGTTCTTCCCTTTCTCCACGAAGTGTCTCCAGCTCCTTTTTCAAATCTCAAGGGGCATCGCCACACTGTCTTCCACAATGGTTGAACTAGTTTACAGTCCCACCAAGACTGCACGTTGTGCACGTGTACCCTAGAACTTAAAGTATATATAAATCTCAAGGAGCTCTGAAATGGTAGCAAAGAAGTCAGAGAGAAGGCAAAAGGGATAGGAGTAAGTTTGACTATACTTTATAGCTTAAAGTCAGACAGACAGAGAGTTACAGATGGGAAGGTGAGTGAGGTAGGAAAAATCTAAAATTTGAATGAAGACTAAAGCATTGACCAATAATTTGGACTGAGATAGTCTAATAACAACATTGAGACCATGTTTTGTGAATTAAAGCAATCACAAGGCTGTTTATTACCTAATGATGAATTAATGATATCAAGGCAGGGTAAGACTATCCCCCTTTCAATGCACAGAAGGTAATGAAAATACAGTTACATCTTAATTGTGTCATGAAATATGGTTGTTCAAACTCTCGGTTATACATACTGGGATGTCTAGAATAGAAGGAGAATGCCATGAGCCTGGTTGCAGGGGTGAGGAAGGGTACTAGAAATTTTGTTCAGTTATCTGGATATTCCTAGGAAGCAGAAATAATAAAAGGAGATCTAGATGGGTTTCTCTATAAGATTACGGGAAGCTTCTTATTCATTTAGTTAATTGTAGCTTTGGCGAGAGCCATTGCTTTCTGGGGCATGATTTGGAAGACATTCTGGATTACATGTTTTGGCAATGCATCATTTTTGTCAAATATCAGATAGACTGTCATCAGTATAAGAAAGTGCTGGGGGTTGAAAACTAAATTAAGCTAAAATAGGGCAATCTTCATGAGATTATGTGCCTTGAATATATGCAAGTCTTATCAAGAGAGGCTGTCTCGATTGGACTTTAATCCAGAACCGGTGTTCTAGATATTGATGTGCAGTCATATCATGGCAGACTGAGTCCACAAAAACTTCTGTCAGAGCTTGCGGATAGTTATAAATGCCACTGGAGTATTGTTGGAGAGGACAGACTTGTTGCTCACTTCTCAGGCTTCAAGAGGAGGCACTTTCCCTAAACTTCCTGAACTCTTGCCCCATTTTTTCTTTCTCACAAATGTTTAAGGAATTGTCTGATTGGCAGGGTCTGAAGATGTGAGCACAGATGCAAAGCTCAGACACTTCCCCTATCTTTCTTCTGGAGTCTACCTGAGGATATTTGGTTTTGCCTCCAAGGCCTCAGTTGTACAGCAGTAAGCCCCATGGGATGAGGCTAGATGCACTAAGTCTTAGGAAGATCCTTGTAGCCATGCACTTAAACCACCTCCTCCAATATCAGTTTTATCACTAATGAACATAAATAGACACAAAGTAGATTTTGGTGACTCAAATAACACCTGGAGACATTTTTAGTGAAACTAGGGCATGGGGCTATGGGCTGTCAGCTTTAGCTATGCAAGATTTTGACTTTGGGGTTTATTGTAGGGCATAGCAGTTTTATTCCTAAGCAAATAGTTGTTTTGGGGCAGATGGGACAATTTTATCATTAGCATATAGGCCCTGCTGGCCTGAGTAGATACTGGCTGAGCTACTGCAGTTTGATCTCGATCTTTGAACTGTGTTATCACACAAGCACTGTCCGTGGCCTTGTAACTCAGAGAACACTTATTATGGTTTTGCCCACAGTGGGGTAGTGAATCTGATTAAAAAACATGAAAAGCAGTTGCAAGTGCTTACTACACAGAGAATCTACTCTATCTTCAGTGGAATTGAAAAAGGTAACAAACAAGTTATTAAAATTATTGCACACTTAAAGGCTATGAAGAGAAAGAATAAAGGCTGTGTTTGGAGCACCTGGATTTTAAGAATTGAGTTTGTGTAAAATATCCAGGAGGAATTGCAGTTGTGTGAAAGAGGCATGTTTTAGTTTTCTTATTAGAATGGAAGAAGTGAGAAAAAAAATAAAAAAAATAGAAAAACTAGTTGATTACTTTGGAGGAAAAGAGAGATTTCCTTATGAGAAACAGAGATTTTATGAGACAAATTAGATAGCCATGAAATAGAGAATGGAATCTTGATGCTTGAAAGAAACAGATATTAAAAGCAAAAGGATAGACCCAGATCTGATTGATCTTAAAAAGGAAGGTAGAAAAGCAGATGTTTCAGCTATTATCAGATGTGTTAGTCCATTTGCATTCGTATAAAGGAATATCTGAAGCTGGGTAATTTATAAAGAAAAGAGGTTTATTTTGGCTCATGGTTCTGTGGGCTGTACAAGAAGTGTGGTGCCAGCATCTGCTTCTGGTGAGGTCTTAAGGAAGCTTATAATCATGGCAGAAGGCAACATGAGAGCTAGCATATCACATGACGAGTGGAAGCAAGAGAGAGTGATTTTAAACAATCACGTCTCACATGAACTCAGAGCAGGAACTCATGCATTATCACGAGGGCAGCACCAAGCCTCATGAGGAATCTGCCCCATGACGTAAACACATCTACTAGGCCCATGTTAAACACTGGAGGTCACATTTCAACATGAGATTTGGAGGGGAGAAAATATCTAAGCCATATCATTCCACTCCTGTCCCTCCACATCATCTCTTGTTCTTCTCACATTGCAAAATACAATCATCACTTCCTGATCGTCCTCAGAAGTCTTAACTAATTCCAGCATCATTCAAAAGTCCCAAGTCCAAAGTTCAAAGTCCCATCTGAGACTCCTATGAGCCTGTAAATTAAAAAAACAAGTTATTTACTTCCAAGATATAATGTTGGTATAGGCATTGGGTAAACTTTCCCATTCCAAAAGGGAGAAATCAGCCAAAAGAAAGGAGCAGTAGGTTCCACACAAGTCTGAAACTCAGCAGGGCAGACTTAAAACTTTAAAGCTCCAAAACAATCTTTGACTCCATGTCCCACAAATTGGGAACACTGTTGTGCCGGGCAGGCTCCCAAGGCAACTCCTTGGGCAACTCTACCTCTGTGGCTTTGCATGATGCAGCTCCTGTGGGTGCCCTTACAGGTTGGAGTTGAGTGCCTGTAGCTTGTTGAGGCCAAGGATACAAGCTGCCAGTTGCTCTAACATTCAGGGGTCTGGAGGGCAGTGGCCCAATTCCCACAGCTCCACTAGGCAGTGCTCCAGTGCGGACTCTGACTCCACAGTTTTCCTTGGGATTGCCCTAGTAGGGACTATCTGCAGGGCCTCTGTCTCTGCAGCAGGTTTCTGCCTGGACACCCAGGATTTCCCATACATCCTCCGAAATCTAGGTGGAAGCTGCCAAGCTTCCTTCATTCTTGGATTCTGTGCAGCTGCAGACTTTACACCACATGGAAGCCACCAAAGCTTATGGTTGGTGCCTTCTGAAGTGACAGTCCAAGCTGTACTTGGGACCCTTTAAGCTAAGGCTGAAGCCAGAGCGGCTGGCATGTGGGGAGCTATGTCCTTGAGGTGGCACAGGGCAGCAAGGGCCTGGGCTTGGTCCCTGAAACCATTCTTTTTCACTAGACCTCTGGGCCTATGATGGGAGGGTCTGCCTCAAAGATTTCTGATGGCCTTTCAGGCCTTTTTCCCATTTCTTGGCTATTAGTGCTTGGCTCCATTTTAGTCATGCAAAGCTCTCTAGCAGGTGGTGGCTTTGAATCTCATTTCAATTCGTCTCCTAAAAATAGCCTTTCCTTCTCTATCACATGGCCAGGCTGTGAATTTTCTAAACTTTTATGCTATGCTTCACTTTCAATTATAAGTTCCAAATTTAAGTTATTTCTTTGCTCTTTTATCTGATGATAGGATGTTAGAAGAAGCCATGCCACATTTTGAATGTTTTTCTGCTTATAGATTTCTTCTGCCAGATACTCTAAGTCATCACTCAGAAGTTCAAACTTCCACATATTCCTAGGGCATGGACACAATGCAGTCAAGTTCTTTGCTATGACATAACATAGGTGACTTTTATACCAGTTCCCAATAATTTCCTCATTTCCATCTGAGACTTCATCAGCTTGGATGTCACTATCCATATTTCTATTAGCATTTTGGTCACAAATACTTAACAAGCCACTCAAAAGTTTCAAATTTTCCCTTATCTTCCTGTCTTCTTTCAAGGTCTCCAAACTCTTCCAATCTCTGCCTATTATCCAGTTCTGAACGTATATTTATAGCAATGCTCCACTCCTCAATAACAGTTTTCTGTTTTAGTCCATTTGTGTTGCTATAAAGGAATACCTGAGGCTGAGTAATTTATAAAGAAAAGAAGTTTATTTTGGCTCATGGTTCTGTAGGCTGTACAAGAAGCGTGGTGCCAGCATCTGCTTCTAGTGAGGGCCTCAAGAAGCTTATGATCATGGTGGAAGTCAAAGGGTGAACTGGCATATCACATGATGAGAAGGAGGAAGAGGAAGTGGGGGGGTGGGTAGGGGTACCACACTCTTTTAAACAACCAGATCTTATGTGAACTCAGAGCAAGAACTCACTTTTTATCATGAGAACAACACCAAGTCATTCATGAGGGAGCTACCCTCATGAATCAAACACCAACCACTAGGCCCACTTCTAACTTTGAAGGTCAGATTTCAACATGAAATTTGGAGGGAAGAAAATATCCAAACCATATCACCAGGTCAAAAAATTGTGACTGAAGCCTAAAGATATCTAACGGAAGCTGAGAAACAGAAATTCAGAGAGCAGTGTGGAATGTCTGGAATGAATCTCCAAGAGGAGAAAAAAATCAGGGAAAATCAGCTTTTTAAAGCTATGGATAACAAGTCCAGAGTGAGAGCAATTAGAGAATTACAGCATGAAGAATGATGACACTATATCAAATGTCCAGGAAACTTGAGCAGATATAAGAAGGCAAAAGATAAAAAAAATTTAAAGCATTCTGAGATGAGTTTCAAAGTGATAAAATTATTATAGGTGAGGATACATGTAATTGCCTTGCCCTAAGGGAACACTCTAGAAATCTCAGGAATTAGGGGAAATGCAGTAAGATGAGGCAAGTTACAAGAGGCCTTGGAAAAGGCAGACAGAACAATAAGAGATCAAGTCCAGGCTTGGGTTTGATGGTGACTTCATGAGAAATTTTTTCCAGGATGGGATTATCGAACCCAGGAAACAGAGAATGGACATGATTTGCTTGAGCAATGTAGGCCTTTGGAAGACTCAGAACTTATTGATTTCATATCTCTCATGTGAAACCTCATGAGACATTTAAGAAAATATGTTTAAAAAATATATGCTTGCTTCTGAAAGCAATAGAAAACTAAAACGCAAAGTACTGTTAAATAGTGCCAGTTTCATATTGTTAAAGAAAGAAAGAGATTGACTATGGGAGCAATTTAAACCCTTAGCAACTCAGTTCAGACCCCCTGAAATAGAGTTGTCAGATTTAGGAAATAAAAATAAAAGACACTTGTGATGCTAATTTTATGTGTCAACTTGTCTGGGCTATGGTGCCCATATAGTTGGTCAAATCTTATTTTGGATGTTTCTGTGAGGGTGTTTTTGGATGAGATTAACATTTAAATTGGTGGATTTAGAGTAAAATAGATTGCCCTGCATAATGTGAGTGGGTCTCATCTACTCAGTTGAAGGCATTAACAGAAAAAGACCAACCTTTCTATAGAAAGTATTTCTGCTAGCACATAGCTTTTAGACTTGAATGGCAATGTCAACTCCTCCTTAGGTCTCCAGCCTATCAGCCTATCCTGCAGATTTTGGACTTGCCTGTCTCCAAAATCATAGGAGCCAATTTCTTAAAATAAATCTCTCTATATACATACACATACATTCTATAGGTTCTGTTTCTCCTGAGAACACTGACTAACACAGACACTCGGTCAAATTTGAGTCTCAGATAAGCAATGAATTTTTTTTAGTAGAAATGAGCCTAAATATTGTATGGGATATATAGATGTCTATATCATCTATATCTATATCTAATCTATCAATTTATATAGAAAGGGGTCAATGAGATTTATTGTAAGGAATTGGTTCAAGCAATTATAGAGGTTGAGTAGTTCCATAATCTGCTGTTCATAAGCTGGAGACCCAGGAAAGCCAGTGATGTAGTTTGAAGGCATGCGAGACACGGAACCAACAGTGTAGACTCCTGTCCGTGTCTGCGAGCCTGAAAACCAGGAGCACCAAAGGCAGGAGAAGATGGATGTCCCAGCTCCAGCAGTGAGCAGAGCAACACTTTTGTTCTATTCACGTCCTCATGGATTGGATGGTCCCCACCCACATTAGGGAGCGCTGCCTGCTTTAGGGAAGGCCCATATTAGGGAGGGCCACCAACTTAAATACTATTTTTTTTTCTGAAAACATTCGCATAGACACACCTGGAAATAATGTTTAGCCAGATCTGTGCATACTGTGGCCCAGTCAAGTTTACATACAAAATTATCCAACATGCTGTGTATTACAAGCACACAAGAGGGAGAGCAATACAGCTGACATTAAGTCAATATTTGTTGAATAAATGAGTGTAATTTGATCATCATATTTTGGAAGCTTCAAGAATAATGTAAGACACAATTTGAGATGACAGTAGAATATGAAGGGTCAAGGCCTTGGTTTAGAATGGTCTTGGAGTTAAATCCACATTGCTCCTCCTCTCTGCTCCCAGTAATCTCAGAAGGACCCACGAAAAAGTAGGGATTGATATCTGGGTAAAGGTTGCCCTAATAAATGCCCCTCTAGCTGTCTAAAGGCTTAATATTTAAGCCAATGGCTTAAGAGATAAAGATTTTAGGGAACATTAGAAGTGAGGTGCTTATCATGCACTCATCTATTTTCTGTGTAGAGGGATTTCCCCAATACTCTTGACTTCTTATATCATTTCTAACTCCGTTAGGAAGTGACGTGATTTACCCAGTTAATAAATACTGGAGGAGAACTGGGCATAAGTAGCCCAGTACCTTCCTCCATCTTTCTTTGAGATGGAACTGCTTCAGCTAAGATACACTACATTAATCTGCTCCTCACTGCTGTAAGTTTTGTAGGAGGAGTTCCCCAAAAAAGAAGCCCTGTGGTTTCTTGTACTGCTGTGTTTAGGTGGATAGGTATGCCCATTTCTAGAGTATATTATGAAAAACCCCATGGTTGTCAAAAATCCCAACTGTGTTCTCCAATCTAGCCTTTATAAATAATAAAGATGAAGCATCATAAGGATCTTTATTACTTAAAAATAATGTCTGATATCTTGTCAATATTTTAATTGGTTTCAAAATTGTTTTGCAATATGAAAGTTATCTATTGGATGCCTTTAAACTCCAACTGTACTTTCAGCTACAACTACTGTGGCTTAAATCAAGTTGCTTCTTTTCTTTTCTTTTTTTTTTTTTTTTGAGACAGGGTCTCCCTCTGTTGCCCAGGCTGGAGTGCAGCAGTGTAATCACAACTCACTGCAGCCTCAACCTCCCAGGCTCAAGCAATTCTCCCACCTCAGCCTCCTGAGTATCTGGGACTACAGGCATGTGCCACTACTCCTGGCTAATTTTTGTTCTTTTTGTAGAGACAGAGTTTCGCCATGTTGCTCAGGCTGAGCTCAAGCTCCTGAGCTTAAGCGATCCACCTGGCTTAGCCTCCCAAAGCATTGGGATTACAGGGGTCAGCCACTGTACCTGGCCAAGTTGTATCCTTTATAATTCATTCCTTTTTATTTTTTCAAACTTTATTAGAGTGATGACTGTATACCAAATGCTGTGCTTAATGTTAGTGACAGACAGATAAATAGGATGTGTCTGTTTGCCCTTAAGCAATTTACAACTCACTGGGGAAGAAATAGACATGCAAACAATGAGATAAAATACAATTAGATGAGTGCTACAATAATAATATTTTTGTAATATTTCAGGAACAGATAGAATGGAGGTCCTAGAAACCATCCCTATAAACCTCATAAAATTATTCAGGTAAGAAGGGAGGGGGAGAAACAAGAAACAAAAATAAACCAAACTTTCAGCCCATTCAATGTTAAACACTAGGCCAGCTTGCCCTCTGACCTGCTTCCCCATGGTTGTTTGGGGCCTATTACCTCAGAATCACCCAGACCCTGTTACAAGATTATTTCCCCTTAGCTGCTCTATAGATAACTTCCTGAACATTATGAAACATTGTTTTCCCTTTGAGATATTCTTTCAGGTCCTGCATACTAGTAAAACTGCTGATATCAGCTGCTCTGTAGGACCCTATTGACACAAGCTGGTCTGAAAGACCCCACAAGAAGCTGAGTCACCAAAGAATGGGTTTCCATGTAATGATGATTTCATTCTCCTTACCTCAACCAACAACTCCAATTTTCCAGCCCCTTACCCTCTATGATTCCCTTAAAAAGCCCAGCCCAGAACTTCAGGATGGGGAAATGGATTTGAGGGTCTCCTTCATCTCCGCACTTGGTGCTCTGCTCTGTGATCATTTAGCTTTTTCTCTGGGGCAAATCCAGCTGTCTCAGTGTATCTGGTGTGTTATTGCATAGTGGGCATATGAACCTGTTGGTCCTTTAACAGTCCTGACGTCCGCCAAGAAGAGGAGGAGAGGCATCAGGGAAGCTTTCATAAGGAAGGAATGAATAACAAAATAGTTACTGCTAATACGAAAGGAAGGGTGTAAAAAGGGCTGAAATTTTATTCAAAAAAATCCTTCATCAGATAACAAAACTAACCTTTGTCAAAAATATGTAGTAGTTGAAATTTGCTTTTCAAATCCCTCACTTAAATATTTTTCTGACTTTTTCCTACTTCTTCCCGGACATCCAAACATCTCTTGCTACCTGATTCCTTCTAGTTATTGAGGCCATTGATCTGAAAACACTTTCATGTTGAATGAAGTTTTATGACTTGACTACAGTTACTCCTCAGAGACATTTGCATTTTTTAAAAAGCCCAGTGGGAGCTCAAGTCCTACACAAACGACTGATTTGCTAAGCCAGAGGTGCTAGGAAAATAAGTGGCAATGGATCTTTAAAAAAATTATATCCTATGTAGCATCTCAGGAAGGGTTTGGCTGCAAAAATAACTATGGAGACTGGAGCAAAGCTATGGACCTTCCATAGAAGAGCTTACGATGTAATTTTGGTAAGTTATTTGCCTGAAGTTTGAATGAAAAAACCATCTAAATATACCTAAAATACTTCAACTTGGTACCAAATTTGCATTAACTTGATTTCAATTTTCTGAAGGTCTAAGAATATTCAGGCTGTGAATCTAATTTGATGTAATCCTTTAATCTTATTTTTATATTATGCTAAAATAATCAACTGTATTAATTTTGGATGTGCAGAGAAAATTCAGCTGAGTACAACTTCACTTTTTAAATTTATTGTTATGACACTGTTAAACTGGAACCCGAGGTATTAATAGAAGCATAATATGTAATAGGATTTTCTAGCTTACTATTAGAGATAATGAGAAATCACTGACCACTTGTTTCTCTTGAGCCCCCTTGTACTAAAATCATATACGGTATTCTTTCAGCTTTGTTGTAAAACTTAGTAATAGTCACCAGAATGATGAACCTAAGCAATGAGGAGTGGGGAAGACTGGAATGAATGCACCTGACTAGAGATAAGCAGAGCTGGGTAGGAATGTTTAGTTCAGTGTCTCTGATATTGCAGCATGAATATTAACTTATAATTTGTGAAACTATACATACATGTTATAGGCATTTATTTGTAGGTATGATATTTTATATTTTAAAAATTTAAGGGTTAAGCAGAAGATGAATTCCAGAGAGGGAAAATGAGGACATAGCATGGTATAGGCAGATAGCATAAAACAGTAGGACTAAGATAGCTTTTAGAGTTAAACTTAGGTTTATATCTCAGCTTCAGCACTTACTAGCTATGTGACATTGCATAAATTACTGAACCTTTCTGAGCTCCTGCAGCCCTTTCTGTAAAATCTGACTAACAGTTGTTTAAGGTTGAAAGGAAGAAGAGCTGACCATAGTGTGTGAGACATAGGGGAAGTGAGTCTGGTTTTAAAATGGAAAGAAACTGGATTAAGGAATTTAAAGGAGAAACTGAAGATGATGACAATGTAAACTGCTCATAAACTACAGGGCTCAAATAGAAAAAGAGGGAACTGAATAATTTATAGGTGCCTGGAAGTCACTGTGATATTAGTGCCCTGATTCCTGATATCCCAAGTACCACCTCCTCTATCCTTTGCTCCAATTCACAACCATAAAATATTTTGGGATAGTTGAGTATGTATAGACAAATATGTAGTATATGCAAAATATGAGATATAGTGTTGAGTAATCTTACCTGCTCCATTACTTATGCTAAGCCAAATAGCAAATACAAAATCTGAGATTACTTCTAATATTAAACCAGCTCTTGAAAGTGATTGGTCCAGCACAACAGGGTGAGGCCAATGAGTACATAGCATTCTCCTGGTGTACAGTAATGATCATGAATAGGGATGTAACATCATTTAGGCCAATAAAATGATAAAATAGGGAGTATTTTCCTAAGGCTTCTAAGAGGTTTTTTTTAAAAAAAAAACCATAAAAAGAGTCCAAGAAACAGATAGCATTTCTTCCTCTGCAAATTTTCATGCACATGTGTGAGGTTCATAACTGCAGAACATCGCTGCCAGCCCAAGAATAAAGCTGACACCCAGAGAATGGTGAAGTTCTGACACCTGTCTTATTTCTAAACTTCCAGTTATGCAAACCATCAAATTTCTTTAGTAGATATGAGATTTTCCCCCACCCCATGTTGCATAAGCTCCTGACCACAGTAGCACCACGTCATCAACATCACAGTTGGGTCACTGGGACATGGCTTACAAAAAAGGAACTGATAAAGAACACAAGTATCTGGGGACTCAGTACAGACTTGAGGTGAAGTCAATTGGAAAAGGGGTGGCTCCAGGATCTACTAAACAAATGAACCCTACTCCTTACATTTCACTAATGTTCCTTACTTCTTTTAGCTGATTTACCATAAAGCATCTGAAGCGTGATTAATTTTCAATCCCCGATTCATTGGCACATGTTTAATATACAATTCTTAACAAGAATGGTTTGTCAGACTTCTCAGTTCTTGAAGGAGAAAACTAAAATGGAAAACAGAATGTCAAAAGAAGAGGTAGTTAAAAAGCAAGAACAGTCACAGCAAAAGTAACAGCTGACAACTTGATATGGAGGGAAGCAAACAGACAGAATTCCATTATCACACTTTATAATAATGGCAGGTTATAAAACCATCCTTGAGTTATTAGAAAAAGGCTAAATCATATTCAATGGCTTCTACTATGAAGGTAGGAATGTCACTAATCATAATGATTTTTACCAAGCTGGTTAATATTAGAATATTTTCATATTTGAAAGAGTAACATTCAGTTATATAAACACAAAATAATTTTAAGTGTTATCTCTTGCTAATATTAAAGAAATTCTGTTAGAAGGGTAAAAAAAGGAACCAAAACCCTTCAGTGAATTTCTGTTATTATTCAAAAACTCAATAGAGAGGCATCATGTATTTTTAGTGTACATAATACTGACTCAGGTTGATTTCAGAAAAATATTACACCATCATAAATATTTCTCTATAAAAATAATTTCTCTTTTTTTTCTTTTCTTTTTCTTTCTTTTTTTTTTTTTTTCTTGAGTTGGAGTCTTGCTTTGTAGACCAGGCTGGAGTGCAGTGGTGTCATCTCGGCTCACTGCAACCTCCGCCTCCCAGGCTCAAGTGATTCTCCTGCCTCAGCCTCCTGAGTAGCTGGGACTACAGGCATGTGCCACCACACCCAGCTAATTTTTTTGTATTTTTGTAGATACAGGGTTTTGCCATCTTGGCCAGACTGGTGTCGAATTCCCGACCTCTGGTGATTCACTCTCCTCAGCCTGCCAAAGTGCTGGGATTACAGGTGTGAGCCAACGTGCCTGTCCTAAAATAATAGTTTCTTTTTTTAAGCAGACCACAACCACAACTATGCTAACAAGAATTTATTTGCTATTGACAACTAAGTTGGGCTAAATAAAAGATAAATCAATAAAAAGATACAGCAAAGCTAATGAAACAAAATTTAAGAAAATACATATTTGTAAAATTAAATCGAATACATAGAATTTCATGATTGTTAAGTCCTCTTGATGAACTGACCTTTTTTATCCCTTGTAATATGTTTTGCTCTGAAGTTACCTTTATCTTGATATTAATATAGTCACTCTAGCTTTCATTTAAATAATTTAGCATGGTATTTCTTTTTCCATCCCTTTATATTTAACCTTTTTTTAATTTTTGCATCTAAAGGACATTTTTATAAGCAATATATAGTTGGTCTTTCTTTTTTATCTAATCTGACAAGCTTTGTCTTTTAACCATGGTATTTACACCATTTACACTTAATGTAATTATTGATGTATTAGGACTTAGGTCTAATACATCTAATTTTATTATTTGTTTTCTGTTCTGTTCTCTTGGTTTCCTGTTTCTATGTGTCTTTTTCCTTCACATCCTCTAGGTTACATGAGTATATTTAGTTCACCTTTGATTTACTTATAATGTTTTTGAGTGTATTATTTTGTAGTCTTCTTAGTGGTTGCTCTAGGTATTACAATATACATACGTAACTTATCACAGTCTACTGGTATCAGTGTTATACCATTTCAGGTGAAGTAGAGAAACCTTATATCAATTTAGGTCCCTTTACCCTTTCCACTTTTTAAATATTAATTGACTTATTTCATCTACATACATGTGCACCACATCAGATGGTATTATAGTTTTTGCTTCAACCATTAAACATAAGGTAAAGAAAATTCTATTATTCATACTTCTGTTTTTATTCATTCTACTGTTCTTTACTTCCTGAAGGTACAAGTCTTCTTTTGTTAAACTTTTCCTTTGTGTTTGGAGAGTTCTGTGTAGCCATTGTGTTGGGGAAGGTTTGTTAGCAACAAATTCTCTCAGTTTTCTTTCTGCTGAGAGTGATTTTATTTCTCCTTCATTGCTGAAGGATGGTTTGGTTGGATATAGGATTCAGAGTTGACAATTCTTATAATACTTGAAAATCTTGTGTGTCATTTCCTTCTGGCCTCTGTGGTTTCAGATGAAAATATACTTTCATTTTAATTGATGTTCCTTTATATGTAATGTGTTATTTCTGTTCCTTTATATGTAATGTGTTATTGCACTCTGCCTGTTTTAAATATTTTTCTTTATCTTTGGTTCTCACAAGTTTAATTATGAAATGTCCTGTTGTGGATTTTCTTTTTTTTTGGTTTATCTTCTTTGGAGTTGACCCAGCTTCTTGAATATCTAGATTTACGTCTTTTGTCAACTTTTAGAAGTTTGCAACCCTTACTTCTTCAAATACTTTTTCTGTCCCATACTCCTTTTCCTCTCCTGGGACTCTGATGATACAAATATTATATATGTTATTATTTTTCCACAAATCCCTGAGGTTCTGTTCATTTTTGTTTAGTGTATATTCTCCTTGTTGTTCATATTGAGTAAATTCCACTAATCTACATATTCATTTAATCTCTTTTCTGTAATTTTCACTCTACTATTGAGTCAATTAAGTGATACTTTTATTTTGGTAATTTTGGTTTTCAGTTACATAATTTCCATTTGGTTCTTTTTTATAACTTCTTTTTTTCCCTGAGATTTTCTGTTTTTCTTCACTTGTTTCAAGAGATTATATAATTGTCTCCTGAAGCATTCTTATGATGGATGCTTCAGTCTCCTTCTCAGAAATTCCATTATCTAATTTGTCTTAGTATTGGGGTCAGTGGATTGTCTTTTCTCAGACTGTGGTTTTTCTGGTTCATGGTATGATGAGTTACAGTCAACTGCATTTTGAATATTTTGATTATTATGTTAGGAGACTTTTAACCCTATTGAAATCTTTTATTTTAGCAGGTATGTATCCTGTTTAGGTTTAGCTTATAGGTTTTGGACTAATTTTGTGGGCTTTAGTTCCAAGGGCAGTTAGTGTTCTGATTTTTTATAATGCTAATGCTGATCTGGTCTGCTTCATTCTTCTGGCACTGTCGGGGCTTCTGCTAAAACTCTGCTGGTGTCATCCGCTAGAGTTAAAAGTGCTGCTCTGGATTTTCTAATATTCCTAGGTAAACCTCTGGGAAGGCACAGAAGCCACTGAGCCTGGGTCTCTTTATGACACTGGGTGAAAGATAGGAAGACACAGGGCTTTACTGCTGCCACCATTACCACCAGATAGGTCTGCCCACCAGGGAGAGCAGAGCAGGGATGGCCTGGGGCCTTACTGTTCTGTTTCTGCAGGTGAATTGAACTGCCTGTCGATCGGGATTATAGAATAAGATATTGGTGGCTCTCTTCCAAACCTCTGTTGTTTTTCTCTCTCTTGGTCCTCTGGACAGAGAGAGTAGGCTTTGCTTTTTTTTTTTTTCCTTCTTTTCTTCATGCCTGTTGACAGTACCAGATTGCAAGCCTCTCTGGTATGCAGTCCAGGGATATATAGGAGATAAAAAGAAAATGCAAGAAGCATACCATGATGTCTTTCTTCAAGTCTTGTTGTCCTAGTCAGTTTGCCTTCTTCTCTGAAGCTTTCAGAGTCCTTTCAAAATGGTCTGTTGAAGAATTTTTCCAGAGTGTTTAGCTTCATTTAGAATTGAGTATCAGGAAAGGTGAGTCTATGCCATCTGTTCCAGAATCAAAAGCTTGGCCTTCCCTCCCCTTCTTTCACCTTCCTTCCAACTCTCTTTTTCTCCCTTTCTCTTTTTCTTTCCTTATGCCTTTCTTTCCTTCCTTTTACTCCTTCTCTTCTTTTAATCTCCCTTACCCATCTCTTTATTTCCAGCAGATTCTTGTGATGCATTTTTATTTTTGAAATTAAGTAATTAATTCCTTCACTCACTCTCATTCATTCTAAAATATCTGTTGAACACCTACTAACCGCCAGACAATACGTCATGTGTTATTAATATAGTGAGTAAGAGGGAGTTCTTGCTGCTCAGAGAGTTGATAGTATAATTCTAAAATATCTGTCTGTATCTGGGTATGGATCTTATATAACTGATTTTTATACAGTACATCAGAAAACATTTGAATATACAATCAGATATTTTAATAACTTCAACAAGTACATTACATTACATCTTCTATCATTTTTGTTTGAATTGTTCTGATTCCTTTAAGACAATTTATAATTCTTAGGTTGGATTTTCATTCTCCATTTTTCCACATGTAATTGTTTCCCATCATTATTTATTATTTCATCATCTTTCCTTTGTATTCATGGAGTGCTTCCAGTTCCAATTATTCCAATTTCTGATATTTTTACATGTAAATTATTCTATTGACTCCAGTAAAGATTTTAATTCTGATCTTCATGTTTAGCTTTTTATAATTCCCTGCTCAATAATGTTCATTTTTCTTTTTCTTTTCTCTAAAAAAGTTTTTCCACATTGTTTATTTTGCAGATATTTCTTAGAGTATTTCTTGTGACTATCAAAAATTTAATCTTTTAAATTTTTCTTCTAGTTTCTTCATGTATTATTTTTGAAGGCAAACTCTTCCTTTCCAGGTTAACTTCTTCCCTCTAGTTCTATATTATTTCAAAATACATATTTTTCTCTTATCACTGAATATGATCAATAATTATAAGAAAGCCAGTTTGGTTGAAGCACAGAGGGCACAGGAATAGAGTATGAGATGAGGCTGAATGGGTGGGTGGAGGCTAGACTGCAAAATCTTATAATCCACAGTATGGCTATTGTCTTTCTTGAATGAGCAATGGAAAACCAGAGGGTAATTTTAAGATAAGGAGGGTTTTCTAACAGTATGCAGGAAAGCCACTTTGGGGAGCATTTGGTAGAATCTTACACAGAATATTTGCAAAGGTGATTTGTGAACAGATTCAAAACATATGTAGGAGGTCAAGTTGGGAGGCCTTGAAATTAGAGTGAACGTAGGAGAGAAAAGGGGAAGAAATGTATGAAAGAGGACTCCCGGGTTTATGAATTTTGAATCTAGATGATTAACAGCATCACTCATTCAGAGAGAAAACACTGGGGGAAGCTCAGGCTTTGAAAGATCATAGTTTTAGTTTTGGATTTGTTGAGTTTGTTGCATTGTTGAAACATTCAAGAATGTGTCAAGTGCACATTGGGATGAACAGAGAGACGTTTGGTCTAGAGACATCAATTTGTGAGTCATCTGATTATAGGAATAACTAATACTGCATGTAATGACATCGTTTGTAGAGGAAGTATATTTGGGACAAAAAAGAAGACTTCAAACTGTCTTCCAAAATTCTAATATATAATGGCTGGAAAGAGAAAGCTGAGCATGCAAAAGAGTAACCAGAGGGACTGTAGAAAAATCAGGAAAGTATTCTATTATGGTAGCCAAAGCATTAGATGATCTCTTTCGTAGCCTATTCATGCTGCCATAATGAAATTCCATGAACTAGGTAGCTTATAAACAACAAAAATTTATTTCTCACAGTTCTGGAAGCTGGGAAATCCAAGATCAAGATGTTGGCAGATTTGGTAGATGGTAAGTCCCGCTTTCTGGTTCATAGATGGTTCCTTGTCATAGATTACCCCCAAAATGCCTATCTCATGATATAACATCAATTGGGTTTTAACATATACAGTTTGGAGGGATAGTAATATTAACAGCATTGCAGTTTTCAAAAGGACAACATGGTCAACAGTATTGATTCCTGCTAAAAAATCAAGTAAGATGAGCATTGAAAACAGTGCTTGATGGATTAGCAAATGATAGGTTGACTTCTAAGATGGCCCCATGATCATCAACATACTCCTTGGTGCTTGAACCCTGTATAATCCCCTCTCCTTGGATATAAGCTGGACTTATCACTTTCTTCTGGACAATAAAATATGGCAAAGGCAATGGTGTAATTATGATCCCACATTTTGAGTTAATCAAAATTGAAATTATCTTGGGTGTGCCTGACTTAATCTGGTGAAAGTACTTAAAAGAGAGGTAATTCTCCCTGAGAAGAGGGAGTAAATTGGCTAATTTAGAAAGTCCATACAGCAAGGAGCTTCTGGAGTCCTCTAGAACCTAAAAGTGACTTCAGCTGGCAGGCAACAAAAAGCTGGGACTGTTTGTCATACCACCACAAGGAAACAAATTCTGCCAATAGCCTAAATGAGTTTGGAAGTGAATTATTTCCCCAGTTGAACTTTTGATAAGACTTCAACCTGGTGAGAACTGAAGCAGCGAACTCTGGACTCCTGACCTTCAGAAAATGTGAGATGATAAATGAATGTTGTTTTAAGACACAAGTCTGTGCTAATTTGTTACACAGCAATAGAAAACTATTATAGCAACATAAAAAATTACTGGTGCTCTGAACAAAAGCTGTTTCAGTAGAGTGACTGGACAGGAACCAGACTGGACTGGTTTGGAGGAGTGAGTGGGAGGCAAGTAAATGGAGCGAGTATAGATAACTCTTAGATAAATCAAAACATTTTCCTGGACAGAGAACAAGAGTGTAGGGCTGTAGTTGAAAGGGGCTGTGGCTTTGAGGACAAAGTTTTTATTTTATTTTGTATTTTAATGGGGAATACCTTAAACATGTTTAAAAATCTGTCTTCCACAATAATCCATTTTTACTGAAAGTTTATTTGACTATGCCAGATGCAGCATAGGTAGATATAATTCCCGTTAAATAACTTAGATCTACGTCTATGTTGATTTTAACATTGCAAATATTGTAAAGTGGTATAGAGAATTATAAAAGAAAACAATACAAAGTATACTATTTAGCAAAACCTTCCCGTATACAGTATCTCCAAATGAAAGAGTGATTTCCTTACTCTGGAGGATCCTATGGTCTGAACCAAGTTTCCTTATTCCTTTCAATTCTTAGTGCAGAAAAGCTACTATGATTTGACTTTCTATGATAGTTTTCGAAGGTGGCACCTTTGTGTGGGAGTTGACCGACAAGTCTTGGTGTAGATCTATACTGAATCTGTAGAATCACAGAAAAACAACTAGGCCATTGTGTTAAACCAATATCAAACATGAATGACCATCTAACATTGCTGCAAGACTTTCAGCTTTATGATATTTACTTAGAACCTCTTCTTTGCCATGCATTATTGTTTCTAAAAATAGTGGTGGTAATATGTGTGCATTTGCATTCCTGATCTCAAAAAATGCCTTATTATCCTCAAACAAATGTTTAGTTTGAAATAAGAGAACAATAATAACAATTAAAGAAAGAGACAGAAAAAGAGAAGAGAGAAAAGAAAACTCGCTACATCCTAGGTTTCGTACCAACTACTTAATATAAATATCTCCCTTAACTCTTAAAATAATTCTATTAAGTAGGCTCTAGCATGTCCTCATTTTCTTCAGATAAATAAACTGAATTTTATATTTAAAATAACTATTCCTGGTCCTGCATCTGGTCAAATTAGAGAATAAATCCTTTCATGTGTCTCTAAAGTTAATAGTTTTAGCTACCATGATATGTTGCTTCCATTACAAAAAAAAAAAAAAATTGTGGCTTTTTTTTTCTCATGGAATTCACACTAGTCTGTCACAGAGCAAGTAGAATTGCTCATTGTACTAACAGGCGAAAATAAAGACCTCTATGCAAGAGAAAACAATTTTATAGATTTTGCATTTTTCAATACATCTTTCCATGTTCAATAACATACTCCAGCTGAATTTCTGTGGTGACACTTCAAAGACTTCCCTGATCGTCACAATCCAATTGATGAGAATTTATAACACAAGTGACGGTTATATCATGTACCTTGTTAAGCACATATTAGGTAGCTTAACATACATACTTTATATTAGAGAACAATAAAACTTGATTATGAACTATACCAATGATTATTCCTCTTTTGTATAGATAACGATTTAGTATCGTCTGATGTCAATCATTTTACCTAGGCTAGTAGTTTTCAAGCTTGAGCTTACATCAGAATCTCCTGCAGAGCTTCTTAAAATACAGGTCACCAGGCCCTGCTCTAAGAGTTTCTGATTCAGTAGGTGTGGCTTGCAGCACTAGAATTTGCATTTTTAACAAGTTCCCAGATGCTGCTGCTGCTGCTGCTCTTAGCCTTGAGATCACAATTTGAGGACCACTGGCCTGGACCAGGGTTCAAAAAGATTTTTTATGAAGACCCAGGTAAATATTTTAGGTTTTGTGGGCATATGGTCTCTGTCACAACTACTCAATTCTTCCTTTGTAGTGCAAAATCAGTTGTGCATAATATACAATAAATAAATGATGGCTGTGTTTCAATACAATTGTACTTACAAAAAAGGTGTCAGGCTGAGTTTCATCAACAAACCATAATTGGCCAACCCCTGGCTTAGACCAACTCAGTACAAGAGCCCTGAAAAATCACTTTATGTTAAATGGCAACTCTGCGATAACCATTTGCAAACATATCTACAAATATCCCTTCTAAGTTTTATTTAAATATTTACAGAACTGTACCAGAGACTAAACTGATGGTCTCCTTGAAGCATAGAGAAGAAACCCTGAAGTGTTTCTATAAACCCAACAGAAATACGCAATACTTTTATGCAAGAGTCGGCATCTTATAAATGCCCATGAACTCTATCTTTAGTTTCAAGTTTTAGTTTTAGTTAAATATTGTTTATGGTGTTATAAGCCATAAATCTACCAGGTTAAAGAAGGCCAAAACACTATTGAATGACATATATGTCAGCTCAGTAAGGTTATCTATTAACTTTATAATAAACAAAACAAGAACAATTCATTTGCCATGAGTGTGCCCTGCTTTAATATAGTTGGTCTTTACCCAGAGCAGTATACTTCAAACTAATTTAAAAACGCCAATATAATCTTAAAATTCTACTTAACAGTATACTTCAGTGAACCCACTACATTAGCTTTATCCTTGTAAAATGTAAGTTCCTGTAAAAGGACAAAATTCTGACAAATTTTTATCATAATGAAATGTGATTTCGTTCCCTGAAAATAATTATATGCAAATACCATGAGGAAACTTGGTATTATGGATCATTTTATAAACTTAAAATGTGAATATTATGTCAAGAGTCTCCAACAATCTGCTACATGCTACAGATAATAAATAAATATAATCCCCACAGCCAATGGCATATTCTAGTATTTAATAATTTGAGGATGAACTAAAATGACTTTATATTGAGATTCATGGTATCTATCTTTCAGAACATTTTCCTAAATTCAATTAAATCAAATGTTTCCATTTGGCAAACAGGTTTACATTTACCGGCAGATATCTATTATTTTGTCTAATGCAGTGGTTTTAAAAAGTTCTCAGTTAAAAAAAATGTTAAAAGAGCCCTGTGGCTAAATGGAAACTGGAAAGTGTTGACTTTAGATACATTTCAAAAGTTTCTTTACTTCAGGACGTCTCAGAACCATTACCATGCATGGTATAAATATACAAGAAAGATTTGTCAGACTGTACAGACTTTTCCCATCTCATTTGAACATGGAACTTGATTATCAGTAGAACATCTTGAAGTACCAGAGAAATATTCTTAAGAAAGCAATGTTCTAAGTAAGCACTTACATTCAGGTAACATATGGTAACTTATTTTAAAAGACCAACTCGACTCAACAAATATTATATTGCTTGACTAACCATTTAAAGGTCACTCATTTCATTTTACTATGCTACTCACCAAAATCTATCTAGAACACAGTTAATCCTATTAAACATACTTACACTCCTCTTCAGGCCTCTTCCGAAGTGCTGCACGAACCTCTTTACAAGGACTTCTCTGGTATTGTGGGGGATTCCTTCCCCTTATTAGGTTCTCCATCCTATAAGAGAGAATCAGAAGAGTATTTTAATACTCTTTTTTTTGGATAAATGTTTACAAGTTAAATGGTCTAAAATTCAAATACCCACAGAACTTTGCTAGACAACACCATGAAGATGATCTGGCAAGGAGCAAGCTGGCAGGGAGCATCGGGGACCATAGTAAATTGAAGAGTGCTTGACTTTTCCAGCATCCCAATTTAAAAAAATTAAAAACACCATGTGTATGAAACTTATGCACATTCTCTAATTAGAGACTGCCATGGACGGAATATGTCCCCACAGAATTCAAATATTGAAGCACCAGCCCCCAGTGTGATTTGAAGGTAGGGCCTTTGGGAGGTAATTAGTTTTAGAGGAGGTTATGAATGGAACGTCCATGATGGGATTAGTGTCTTTATAGGAAGAGAGAGAGAGAAAAAGGGAAAAAGGTAGACTTCTCTCTCTCTCCACCATGTGGGGACACATGGAGGAAGCTGTCTTCAAGCCACAGTGAAGGCCTCCACAAGGAACCAAATTTATCAGCACCTTGACCTTGGACTTCCTAGCCTCCATAACTAAGAGCAATAGTCTGTTGTTTAAGCCACCGAGTCTATGGTATTTTGTTATAGCAGCCCAAGCTGAATAAAATAAAGACCTATCGACTAAAGAGTAATTATTTGCAAAGTAAATAAATTTAAAAAACTAAGGTCATCATTCAGAAAGAAAAAGCATATCTTTCACCAACATTTCAAATATCAGTTTTTCACAATGAGATACCACCTTACCCCAGCCAGAATGATCATTATTAAAAAGTCAAAATACAGTAGATGTTGGCATGGATGTGAAAAAGGAACACTTATACACTGCTGTTGGGAATGGAAACTAGTATACTCTCTATGAAAAACAGTATGGAGATTTCTCAAAGAACTAAAAGTAAATCTACCATTTGATCCAGTAATCCCACTACTGATTACCCAAAGGAAAAGAAGACACTATTTCATAAAAACACCTGCACTCATATGTTTATTACACCAGAATTCACAATTGCAAATATATGAAATCAACCTAACTGCCCATCACCCTGTAAGTGGATAAAGAAAATGTGGGATATATATGATATGTATGATATATATATATGTTATATATATGATATATATAACATATATAATATATATGTTATATATTATATATATAGATGTGGGGTATATATATGTAGAATATATACACACACTCATATATATCTACACACACCATGTATATGTGTTTATATATACCACTCAGCCACAAAAGGATGAAATAATGTTCAGTAACTCGGATGGAAGTGGAGACCATTACTCTAAATGAAGTAACTCAGGAACAAAAACCAAATACCATATGTTCTTACTTTTAAGTGTAAGAACTAAGGTATGAGTATGCAAAAGCACACAGAGTGGTATAATGGACACTGGAGACTCAGAAGGGAAAGGGTGGGAGAAGGGTAATTAATGAAAAACTACCTATTGAGTACAATGTTCACCATCCAGGTGACATGTGCACTGAAATCCTAGACTTCACCAATATACAATTCATGTGTGTAACCAAAACCCACTTGTACCCCTAAAGCTATTGAAATAAGAAAATTTTTAAAAAAGTACCAGTTTTCAAGAATGGAATTAATGACTTAATTCCATACTAATGACTGAATCAGAATGTTTTTAAATTCTAATAATTGTGATTTCTTGAAAAAAGTGGTTAATATAAATTGTACCTTTCAGTTACTAGTTACACGGCAATGCTGACAACCAGAAAATAATAAATTAATCAAACACAACTTGGGTGAGCATCTTTAACAGCATATACTTTGTGGTCAGTATTTTCTGTTTTCAGTAAAGTTTACAGTTTTGCACACCAATGTACACTCTGCTAACTTCTATAACACTAAAAAAATTAAATGCTCAGGATTTGAAAATTTGGAACTAAATCATAGTATTTATCATTTTGAAAATATAAACATGATTTCTTAATATCTATATGATTATCCTCAACCAGGGATATCACTGGTTTTGATAACTGTCCTGGTTGATAGCATGCATACCATTGAAAACAGTGTGATTATTACGGGTATACTGGCAGAGGGTCTCCTAGGATTAGTAGCATAGACAGAGAATTATGTTCCTTGTGTCTGGAGGGGAAATTGACAAAGAATCATCCCACAAAAGCAGTATGTTAAGTGGTGGAAAATATGAGATAAAAAGGCTTTTTGTGGTGGAATAATAACATAATACTACTCCTATGGGAACTTATCATTGGGGCTTTAAAAAAGTCTTCCAAATATACTTTCTGAAATCAGTCTATTCATATGTAGAGGCTGCTTTATGTGCTTGTGTGTGTGTGTGTGTGTGTGTGTGTGCATGCACTCATATGCCTATCCCTATGTTTGTAAAGTATAAGAAATTGTTTTTTAATGTGCAGTGATAACTTGAATCTTAGTTTCACTCAAAATTCATGTCAAGTGAGAAAAAGTTATTTCTCTCAAGATAATGATAATACAGTGACAGGAAACCAAGTGGAAACTTGAAGAATTGAAGACATAAATTGCTTCAACATTATATGTGTGCGTGTGGGGGGCGGGGTGAAGATTAAGCTTCTAGGTCTGTCCCTGCAGTTTCATCATGAAGATTAGCTATGCGAACTAAATTATATCAAATTTTCTAGTTTCTGACTCTTGAATTAATTCATCGCACAATTTTGATTATGTGTTTTGGCAAATGCAGAAATCTCCATGATGATCTAATAACAATTTAAGTGAGCTTATAATTATTCACTAGTATTTACAAGCTTAAGATAGTAAATTATAGCAAACAGAACCTGCACATGCAAATGTCTACATAAAATTGTAGTGTAATTTTTAAAAACACTTTTACTCATTGTGATTACACTCTGATGGGGAATGACAAGTTATGTTGGTTGGGGAATACATGAAAACTACTCTCTTGAATAGGCTATTATTTTTCCTTTTTATCTCTATCGAATATGTGAAAACAAAAGTGGTCTACTTGATTTCCATGTAATTATGGTTCAGGGTATGTCAGAAAAACTCAAAAACAGATTAGAAAGTACTTTCAAAGGCTATGGGAGGATTTAAACGATTACTATTGGTATCCAAGACCCTCAGGTTAGCCTCCCAGGAATCATGGTGTTCAGAGGTTGTATTTTGGGAATACTCATGAGCAGATATGCAAGAGATTATACAATGTTGGCAATGTAGCATGGCTTAAATGTAATGTTCCTCAGCTCTGGAATCAGAATGCCTGGGCTTAACTTCTCTTTTTGTTTCTTAAAGGATGATTTTAGGTAAATTTACTCACATACTTTGTGCCTTACTTAACGTGCTTACATACACAACAGGATTGTTGTGAGAATTAAATATGGTAACACATGTAAAATGCTTTGCGTTGTGTCTGTCACAATGGAGAGCTCGGTAAATGAAGCTATTATTAATAATGATTATCACAAATAAAAATGTGATCATATACTAATATTTTAAATGTTCCATATATTTGGAAACATATTACAACTGGTCTTTCATAAAGAAAATGAAAACAGATAGTACTGTTGAGGAAAAAAAATTGGCTTAGAAATTTTCTGATTATTAGGGAAACACAAAATATCCAGGTATATAAATGGCCAATTTTCATAGATGAAGAACTTAATTAAATATACTTCATTTTTTATCAATAAGATTTAAGGGATTACTAATGACAATTTTCCGAGGACACTAACAGGGATAAAAGTGGGTTGTCATCATCATGAATTAACTAAAGTTCTACAAAATTCCAGGTTTTGTAGATAATTTAGAAAATATTTCAAAATTTTATAGTTACCTTGGACCTTAGAAACAATTAAAATATTTTGTAATATATTTACCATTTACTTTATCACTTCATGAAGTAAATTACATCATTCACTTTACCATTTACCATTTACTTCATTAATCCTTTGAACAATTTTATGAAAGAATATTTTAAAGATGAAGAAATTAAGCCCAGATATGCTCAGTGACTTGCTCATGGCCACATCAGAAGTAGAAGAAGGCTCAACTAAGATTTAACCAATCTTTTCTGGACTTTTCTAGTTGCTTCTTAGTCCATTATTTCCATGAGTTCATGATTATAATTCCACTAGGGGAGTGAATACCTGAGATTCAAATATATAATGTATTTTTAATTCTGGTAAAATTATCATTAACATAATATTAACACTTATATTTTAATATCTATACTCAGGAGGCTGAGGTGGGAGAATCACTTGAGGACGCGAAGGTGGAGGCTGCAGTGAGCCGTGATCATGCCATTACACTCCAGCCTGGGCAATAGAGCGAGACCCTGCCTCCATATTTATGTGTTATAGATGTAAAATATATGTAAGTATGATATTTATATTCAAATATATGCTTTTAGTGTTAATATGTTGATTACATGTTGATTTCTTATCATTTTGCTATTGTCACTGAAATTTTTGCTTCCATCAGCGACATTTTAAGTTTTTGAGAACTGCCAAAAAAGATAACTGGGGCCAAAACAATTCACTATAAATTACATGAACGATACACAAATAGGTGAAAATATAAAAAAAATACGAAAAGTCGTTTTGTTCCTTGGAATGCTATATGTGATGCCCACTGGAAACATACTTAAAATGAAGTTAATAATTTTGCAGAGCAATGTTTGTGTCTAAATTATTATATATCTGAAACTTGCATCTTCTCAAGATTACACTTCTGGTTACTTGAACTCTTTCACCACCATTATCTATGATCTACAGTTTGCATTAAATAGTCAGACAAAATGACCAAAAATGAAATATTGGAGCACAGCCAGGTCACTGCAAAGGAGCTGTTCTAGCTACTCTCAAGCTTGGCAAGCCACCAGTGGGAGTGTGTTAACAATTCTAGCAAGGAGAGATTAAATGTAATGACCACAGGTGAGACAGATGCTCTAACAACTCATTGACGAGCTCTGAAAAAGTGCAGCCTACGTGTTCAACTGTTAGGAGGAAATAAGGGCAGCCAGGTTAATATCAAACAGCATGAAATAGCAATTAACAGTTATAAACAAAAAGTGTCCATGACATTCTTGATGGTGTCTCCCAAATTTGGCTAAGTCTCAAAATCACCCAAGGAGTGATTTTCCCAGTACTAAAGATTATCATGCAGTAGGTTGAGGTCAAGTCCTAGTTGATGTTTTCTTTTGTTGTTGTTTTGTTTTTCAGATTAATCAGGTGCTTCTAAAGTAGCCAGCCAGCTGTGTACACTTGTTTAGATCCTGGCATTTGGGAACCTCTGTAAATAAAAATATATACTTGGAACTGTAGGGAAGACAAGTCCATTGAATTCATTCAGGTGATAAAGTTGTCTATTAACACAGATATGTAGGGCCTGAGGAAGAGACTGCAGTTAGAATAGAAATTATCAAAAATGAAAAGAGTAGCCAGAAAAGCACAATCAAAGGCTTGCCAAGTTGCCTGGAGGTCACTCACAGGAACTGACAGGCTGCTCATTTACATTATCAACTCACTGTTGATAATCTCAATAGTGAAATGATATCCCTTAACAAGGTTTGGCTGACTCAGTTGGATCAGGGAATATGTTTGGACTAATCTAGAATCATAGACTGAGATGGCAGTGTGGCTAGTGAATGAAGGATGTGAAGTCTGGATGAAAATCTAGTTGAAATAGATTTACACTTGATGGAGGAGGACATAGGAGAATGATTGGCCCACTGGAGGAAAAGGGAGTTGGGATAATAGAATAAAGGTTTCAAATATAAATATTCTCAAATGCCTATTATATGCCAGGTGCTTTGTTAGGTTCTTTATATGTACATTATCCATGTCATCTGTATTTTATCCATGGTTAACCTAAGTCTAAGAAATATAAGTGACTTGCTTAGGATCACACATAGAATAAGTGCAAAAATCAAGATTTAAATCCAGATCTGTCTGACCTCAGATCTATTAACTATGAAGTGGGCTGTGCAATAGAACTTTCTGCAATGATGGAAATGTTCAATATCTGTGCTGTCCAATAAAGTGGCTGCTAGCCACATACAGCTATTGAGCACTTCAAATGTGGCTAGTATGACTGAGGAACTGAACTTTACTTAATACAATTTTTTTAAAAAAATGTATTAAGTAGAAGGGCAGAGGAAGATGGCCAAATAGGCTCCACCGATCATCACCACCCCCACCCTGATAGGACGCCAATTTAACAACTATCTACACACACAACAAAAAGTGCCTTCATCTAATGTAAATGACAAGTTAATGGGTGCAGCACACCAACATGGCACATGTATACATATGTAACAAACCTGCATGTTGTGCACATGTGCCCTAGAACTTAAAGTATAATAAAAAATAATTTTTTTAAGTGCCTTCATAAGAACCAAAAACCAGGTGAACACTCACAGTGCTTGGTTTTAACTTAATATCACTGAAAGAGGCATTGAAGAGGGCAGGAAAGAGTCCTGAATTGCAAACATTACTCCGCCCCATCCCCCAGCAGCGGCAACATGGCATGGAGAATCGCAGCACTTGAGACAGGATGAATGCAGCCATTGCATGACATCGCATTGAACTCAATGCTGCCCCTGTCATAGCATAAAGCATAACTAGGCTGAACTCAGCTGATGCCCGACCACAGAGGGAGTTTTTAAACGAGCCCTAGCCACAGGAGTATTGCCCATCCCAGCAGTAGGAAATTGAGCTCCAGGAAGCCTCACCACTATGGGCTAAAATGCTCTGAGGCCATAAGTAAACTTGAAAGGCAGTCTAGGACACTGGAACTGCAACTCTAAGGTAAGTCCTAGAACTGAACTGGGCTCAGCGCCAGTGGACTTGGGAGCACATATGTGACCTACTGAGATACCAACTGGTTGGCTAAGGGAATGTGTCTGCCACTTCTCCTCTAACCCCAGGCTGCACAGCTCATGGTTCCAAAAGAGACTCACTCCTTCCTCCTGCTTGAGGAGAGGAAAGAAAAGAGTAAGAAAACTTTGTCTTGGATTGTTGATACCAGCTTAGCCACAGTGGGATAGGGCACCAGTCAAAGTCATGAGGCACCCTTTCCAGGCCCTACTTCCTAGATGATATTACTAGACACACCCTAGGCTAGAAGGGAACATGCTGCCTTGAGGGGAGGGATCCATCACCTGCTGACTAAAGTGCCCCTGGGCCCTGAATAACCAACAGTGATACCCAGATACTATGCTGTGGCCTCAGGAGAGACTCAGACTTGCTGGCTTCATGTGAGACTCAGCACATTCCCAGTTGTGGTGGCTATGGGAAGAGACTCCTCTTGCTTGAGAAAAGTGAAGGGAAAGTAAAGGGGACATTGTCTTGCACCTCAGGTACCAGCTTTGCCACAGAGGGAAAGAGCACAAAGCAGGCTCCTGGGGTCCCCAGTTCCAGGCCTCGACTCCTGCATGACATTTCTTGACCTATCCTGGGCCAAAGGGAAGCCCGCTGCCCGGAATAGTGAGTCCCATGCCAGGCAGCATTCACCACAAACTGAATAAAGAGCCCTTGAGCCTTAAGGGAATATTGGTGGTAGCCTAGCACTAATCCCCATGGGTCTGTGGAGGTGGTGGCCATGGGCTAAGACTCTTCTCCCAGTGGAAAGAGGAGGGAAGAGTGGAAAGGACTGTGTCTCATGGTTTGACTGCCAGCTCAGCTACAGTAAATTAAAATACTAGGTATACTCCTAAGGTTTTTGATTCTAGTCCCTGGCTCCCAGATGGGGCCTCTGGACCTCCCTGGTGCCAGGGGGAACTTGCCACCATGAAGGGAGAGACACAAGCCTGACTGGCTTCACTACCTGCTGATTTTAGAACTTCAGGGCCTTGACTGAACATAGGTGGTAGCCAGAGAGTGGTTACAGTGAGGCCCAGTGCTGTGTTGGCTTTAGGTCTGATCCAGTGCAGTCCCAGGATTGCATCATCCCACCCGCAGCTCCAAGTAGCTCAGAAAAGAGAAAGAGACTCTCTTTGGGAGAAAGTAAGGGAAACGATCTGAATCTTATGCAAGACCACTGAGGTAGTACCTCTATGTTTGCAAGAACCACAGCATTAATGAACTTGGGGTTCTCCCTAATGCAGATATGGCTTAAATTATAAGACCCATGTCCTTTTGAATACCTTGAAAGCCTTCCCAGGAAGGATGGGCACGAACAAGCCCAGACTTTGACAGCTACAATAAATATCTAACTCTTCAATGGCCAGACACAGATGAATATCTATAAGCATCAAGACCATCCTGGAAAACATGACCTCATGAAATGAACTAAAAAAGGCACTAGAGACCAACTTTGGAGACACAGAGATATGTGACCTTTAGACAGATAATTCAAAATAGTTGTTTTGAGGAAACTCAAAGAAATTCAAGATAACACAGTGAAGGAATTCAGAATTTTATCAGACAAATTTAACTAAGAGATGGAAATAATTAAAAAGAATCAAGCAGAAATTCTGGAATTGAAAAATCCAATTGGAATACTGAAGAATGCATCAATGCATCAGAGTCTTTTCATAGCAGAGTTGATCAAGCAGAAAAGACAATTAGTCAGCATGAAAACAGCCTTTTGAAAATATGCAGTCAGAGAAGACAAAAGAAAGAAGAATAAAAAAAATACAGCATGACTACAAGATCTAGAAAATAGCCTCAAACGGGCAAATCTAAAACTTACTGGCCTTAAAGAGGTGGTAGAGGTAGGGGTAGAAATTTTAGTTTAAAGGATAATAACAGATAACTCCTCACCTAAGAAAGATATCAATATCCAAGTATGAGAAGGTTAGAAAACATAAAGCAGATTCAATCCAAATAAGACTACCTCAGTTCATTTAATAATCAAACTCCCAAAGGTCAAGGATAAAGAAAAGGTCCTAAAAGCATCAAGAGCAAAAAACAAGTAACATGCAATGGAGCTTCAATACGTCTTGCAGCAGACTTTTCAGTAGAGAGTTTATAGGCTATGAGAGAATGGCATGACATATCTAAAGTGCTGAAGGAAAAATATTTTACCTTAGAATACTATATTCAGTGAAAACATCCTTTGAACATGCAGATAAAGACTTTCCCAGACAAACAAAGGCTGAAGGATTTCATCAACACCAGATCTGTTCTGCCAGAAATGCTAAAGGAAGTACTTCAATCAGAAAGAAAAAGACATTAATGAGCAATAAGACACCATCTAAAAGTACAAAACTCACTGGTAATAGTAAGGACACAGAAAAACACAGAGTATTATAACACTGTAACTGCGGTGTATAAACTATTCTTATCTTAAGTAGAGAGACTAAAGGATGGACCAATGGAAAAAAACATAAGAACTTTTCAAGACATAGACAGTACGATAAGATATAAATAAAAATTACAACAAACAACCCTATCAAAAAGTGGGTGAAGGATATGAACAGACACCTCTCAAAAGAAGACATTTATTTGGCCAAAAAACATATGAAAAAAAGCTCATCATCACTTGTCATCAGAGAAATGCAAATCAAAACTCCAATGAGATACCATCTCACGCCAATTAGAATGGCAATCATTAAAATGTCAGGAAGCAACAGATGCTGGAGAGGATGTGGAGAAATAGGAATGCTTTTACACTGTTGGTGGGCATGTAAATTATTTCAACCATTGTGGAAGACAGTGTGGTAATTCCTCAAGGATCTAGAACCAGAAATACCATTTGACCCAGCAATCCCATTACTGGGTTTATACCCAAAAGACAATAAATCATTCTACTATAAAGACATATGCACACATATGTTTATTGCAGCACTATTCACAATAGCAAAGACTTGGAACGAACCCAAATGCCAATCAATGATAGACTGAATAAAGAAAATGTGGCCTATATACGCCATGGAATACTATGCCTCCATAAAAAGGGATGAGTTCATGTCCTTTGCAGGGACATGGATGAAACTGGAACCCATCATTCTCAGCAAACTAACACAGGAACAGAAAACCAAACACCACATGTTCTCACTCATAAGTGGGAGTTGAACAATGAGAACACATGGACACAGGGAGGGGAACATCACACACTGCAGCCTGTTGGGGGATGCGGGGCTAGGGGAGGGATAGCATTAGGAGAAATACCTGATGTAGATGACGGGTTGATGGGTGCAGCAAACCACCATGGCACATGTATACCTATGTAACAAAACTACACGTTCTGCACATGTATCCCAGAATTTAAAGTATAATAAAAAGAGAAAAGAAACACAAAATGTTAAAAAGTGGGAAGGCAAAGTTAAGGTGCTGAGTTTTTATTAGTTTTCTTTGTGCTCATTTGTTTTTGCAAATAGTGTTGTTGTTATCAGCTTAAAATAATGGGTTATAAGATAGTATTTGCAGGCCTCATGGTGACCTCAAATAAAAAAAAAACATACAATGGGTACACAAAAAATAGAAAGCAATGAATTAAATAATATCACCAGAGAAAATTACCTTCACTAAAAGGAAGACGAGAAGGAAGAAAGGAATGAGGAGAAGATGAGATGACAAAACAACCAGAAAACAAATGATAAAAAGGCAGGAGTAAGTCCTTACTCATCAATAATAACATTGAATATAAATAGACTAAACTCTTCAATCAAAAGTTGTGGAGTGACTGAACAGATTAAAAACCATGACCCAATGATCTGTTGCTTTCAAGAAACACACTTTGCCTATAAAGGCATACATAACTGAAAATAAAGGGACAGAAAAAAGATATTCCATGCCAATGGAAACCAAAAAGGAGCAGGAGTACCTATACTTAAATCAGACAAAATATATTTCAGGATGAATAGTATAAGAATAGACAAAAGTCACTATATAATGATAAAGGGATGAATTCAGCAAGAGAATATAATAATTTTAAATAAATATGCATCCAGTACAGGAGCACATAGGTATACAAAACACATACTATTAGTGCTAAAGAGAGAGATAGAACCCAACACAATAAATCTGGAGACTTCAACACCCCACTGTCAGCATTAGACAGATCTTCTAGACAGAAAATCAACAAGGAAACATCAGACTTAATCTGCAGTGCAGAGCAAATTGACCTAATAGATATTTACAGAACATTTCATCCAAGAGCTACAAAATACATATTCTTTTCCTCAGCACATGGATCATTCTCAAGGATAGACCATATGTTAAATCACAAAACAAGTCTTAAAACATTCAAAAAATGTGAAATAATATTAAGCACCTTCTCTGACCACAAGGGAATAAAACTAGAAATCAATAAAAAGGGGAATTTTGGAAAATACACAAACACATGAAAATTAAATGATATGCTCCTGAATAACCAGTGGGACAATGAAGAAGTTAAGGAGGAAAATGAAAAAATGTCTTCAAACAAATTATAATGGAAATACATACCAAAACCTATGGGATAAAGCAAAAGCAGTACCAAGAAGGAAGTTTATAGCTATTAGTGCCTACATCACAAAAGAAAAACTTCAAATAAACAACCTAATGATGCATCTTGAAGAACTAGAAAAGCAAGAGCAAACCAAACTCAAAATTAGTAGAAGAAAAGACATAATAAAAATCAGACCAAAATTAATGAATTTGAAATTAAGAAAACAATAGGAAATATCAATGAAAAAAATCATTTTTTTGAAAAAGCAAACAAAATTGACAAGCCTTTAGCCAGAGTAAAAAGGGGGAGAAGACTCAAATAAATAAAATCAGAGATAAAAAAGAAGACATTACAACTGATACTACAGAAATTCAAAAGATCTTTAGTGGTTACTATGAGCAAGTATATGATGATAAATTGAAAAATCTAGAAGAAATTGATAAATTCCTACACACATACAACCTGCCAAGATCGAACCATGAAGAAATCCAAAATCTAAACAGAACAATAACTAGTAATGAGATTGAAGCCATAATAATAAGTCTCCCAGCAAAGAAAAGCCTAGGACCCAATGGTATTGCTGCTGAATTCTACCAAACACTTAAAGAAATAATACCAATTCTACTCAAACTATTCTGAAAAATAGAGAAGGAAGGAATACTTTCAGACTCATTCATAAGGCCAGTATTATCTTGATACCAAACCCAAAGATACATCAATAGAGAAAACTATCAGCCAATATCACTGATGAATATTAATGCAAACATTTGCAACAAAATACTAGCGAACCAAATTCAACTATACATTAAAAAGATCAGTTATCATGAACAAGTGGGATTTATCCCAAGGATGTACAGATGGTTCAACATATGCAAATCAATTAATATAATACATTCTATCAATGCAATAAAGGACAAAAACCATATGATCATTTCAATTGATGCTAAAGAAGCATTTGATAACATTCAACATCCCTTCATGATTAAAAACCTTCAAAAACCTGAGGATAGAAGAAACATACCTCAACATAACAAAAGCCACCTATGACAGATCCACAGCTAGTATCATACTTAATGGGGAAAACCTGAAAGCCTTTTTCTAAGATCAGGAACACAACAAAGATGTCCACTTTCCCCACTGTTTTTCAACATAGTCCTGGAATTTCTAGATAGGGCAATGAGCCAAGAGAAAGAAATAAAGGGCATGCAAATTAGAAAGGAAGAAGTCAAATTATCCTTGTTTCCAGATGACATGATCTTATATTTGGAAAAATCTAACGTCTCCACCAAGAAAACTATTAGAACTTATAAACAAATTCAGTAAAGTTGTAGGATACAAAATCAACATACAAAATCAGTAGTATCCTCTATATGCCAACAGAGAACAATCTGAGAAAGAATTAAATAAAGTAATCCCATTCACAATGGCTACAAATAAAATAAAATACCTAGAAATTAATTTAAGAAGTGAAAGATCTCTACAATGAAAACTATAAAACATTAATACAAAGATTTGAATAGGACACACAAAAATGAAAGATATTCCATGTTCATGAATTGGAAGAATCAACAATGCACAAAGAATCAATCAATGTAAAAATGTCCATACTACTCAAAGCAATCTACAAATTTAAGGCAATCCTTATCAAAATACTAATGACATTCTTCACAGAAATAGAAAAAACAATTTTAAAATTTATGTGAAACCACAAGAGACTCAGAATAGCGAAAGCCATCCTGAGCAAAAGAAGGAAACTGAAGGAATCACATTACCTGACTTTAAATTACACTACAGAGCTATAGTAAACAAAATGGCATTTCACTGGCATAAAAACAGACATATAGATCAGTGTAACAGAATGGAGAACCCAGAGATAAATCCATATATCTACAGTGAACTCATTTTTGATGAAGGTGCCATGAACACACATTGGGGAAAGGACAGTTTCTTCAATTAATGGTTGTAGAAAAACTGGATATCCACTGGCAAAAAAAAATGAAATTCGACACCTATCTCTCACCATATACAAAGATCAAATCAAAATGGATTAAAGACTTAAATCTAAGACCTTGGGCTATGAAACTGCTAAAAGTAAACATTGGAGAAATTCTCCAGGACATTGATCAGGGCAAAAATTTTTTGAAGAGTACCCCAAAAGCACAGGCAACCAAGCCCATATAGACAAATAGGATCACATCAAGTTAAAAAGTTTCTGCACAGCAAAGGATACAATCAACAAAGTGAAACAACAACCCACAGAATTGGAGAAGATATGTGCAAACTACCCATCTGACAAGGGATTAATAACCAGATTATATAATGAACTCAAGCAATATGATAGGAAAAATCTAATAATCTGATTAAAAATGGAGAAAATATCTGAACAGACATTTCTCAAAAGAAGAGATACAAAAGGCAAATAATTATATGAAATGTGGTCAACATCACTGAAAATCGGAGAAATGTAAATCAAAACTGCAATGAGATATCATCTGACCCCAGCTAAAATGGCTTTTACCCAAAAGTCAGGCAATAACAAATGCTGGCGAGATGTGGAGAAATGGGAGTCCTCGTACACAGCTGATAGGAATGTAAATTAGTACAACCACTATGGAGAACAGTTTGGAAGTTCCTGAAAAAACTAAAAATAAAACAGCTACTTTATTATCCAGCATTAACACTACTGGGTATATATATCCAAAAGAAAGGAAATCAGTCTATCAAAAAGATATCTGTAGCCCATGTTTATTGCAGACCTATTCACAACAGCCAAGATTTGCAAACAACCTAAGTGTTCATCAACAGATAAATGCCTAAAGTAAATATGGTACATATACACAATGAAATACTAGTCAGCCATGAAAAAGGTTGAGATCCTGTCATTTACAACAACATGGAGGGAACTGGTAGTCATTATGTTAAGTGAAATAAGTCAGGCACAGAAAGACAAACTTTACATGCTCACACTTATAAAAATTAAAACGATTGAACTAATGGAGACAGAGAGTACGACGATGGTTACCAGAGACTGGGCTGGGTAGTGAGGGTGTAGGGGAAGAGGTAGGGAGGGCTAATGGGTATCAAAAATTAGAAAGAATAAATAAGACCTAGTATTAAATATTTGCTAGTACAATAGAGTGACTATAGTTGAAATAATTTAATTGTGCAATTAAAAAATAACTGAAAGCATAATTGGATTGCTCATAACACAAAGGATAAATGCTTGAGGTGATGAATACTCTATTTATCCTAATATCATTTGTATGCATTGCATGCCGGTATCAAAATATCTCATGTAACCCATAAATATATACATCTACTATGTGTCCTTAAAAATTAAAATTAAAAAATGTATTGAATTTTAACTTATTGAATCTAAATAACCATGTGACAACTGTATTACATACTACAGCACATCTGAAAGCCTCTACTTGGCATGACTGTTGAACATACATATGACTCACATTTCTGTAGGTCTCAAAATTCAACAGAAATAATTCATGGTAAGAAAAAATAAATTAAAAAAAGGAATTAAAAATGAAAGTAGGACTAACCATTCTTATGGAAAAAGAAGAAATAAGATTTCTATCTTATTGTTGGAAATAATAATAAATAGTCTTCTCTGTCCTGCCCAGGGAAAAAGAAGAACAGGGCAACACTCTGACCATCCAACCTCATGAAACCCTAAAACCAAGAAACCTCTTCAGAATTCTAGATTTCCTTATTTGGCTCTGAATTCAAGAGAAATGAGAAAATTGTTGAAGAAGCAGTGACACATGCCTTGCCTTATCAGTGAGGTACTAAGTTTTTTTCCAAGGAAAGTAGAGTTTGAAGCACAGTGAACCAAACCCCAGACCAGGACTATACTGAAAGCATGCATATCAAGGTTTCAATAGCCATTGATAAATAGTCTCAAGTGTTTATAAAGATCCAATTTGAACTGCAAATGACAGTGCAAAAATAATCGATACCCAATTATCTCAGCCAACTATGTTGAGTTGATAGTTAATAAGGACAATCTAAAGTTTAATGGCAAGATTAGTGTGAAAAGAAACCACATGTTAACCACACCTAAACTGCTTAAAAGAGAGTGAAATGCTTAACAAAACAAAAAGATATGTGAAGTGCTGTCCAGCTGGAAACTAAACAAAATTCCTCATTTGTAAGGGCAGCAATGATTTACCAAAAGAACAA